>NC_084849.1:30510498-30716498 GCF_033115175.1 Lepus europaeus
TTCCTTTCAGTGACATATAAATTAAAAGGTTTTCCTATTGGAGACTTAAGACGGGGCCTTTAGAAGAGCCTGCTTTATAGGTCATAAGCATTCTTGGTCTCTGGTACCTATGTAAGTATATAACTGTCACTGGTCTGAGTGTTCTTAATCATTTGGTTTAGGGGCTGGGCAATTTATGCACACCAGGTATCCAGATTCTACAATAGCCAGTTATTTCTAGGAAACCTCTAAGTTGTTTAAAAGTCTTAGGTAGAGGATAAGAATCTTAAAAAAGAATGGAATGGGAGAGGGAGTAGGAGGTAGGATGGGAGTGGGGGGAGGGAGGGTAGGTATAGGGGTAAAAACCACTATATTCACAAAGTTGCACCTATGAAAATTATATTCATTAAATAAATGCTTTAAAAAATAAAAAGGGATAGGTTTAATCCTTTCTCACTTAAGGTTCTGATCCTTTTTGAAATGACCAGTCCCAGATATTTTTACAGTCTGTTGATACAATTTTGCCTGGGATAAATTCCCTGTACCAGCGGGGAAAGCTGATGAAGAGATGAAGTCTTAGGTGGCAATTCTGGATGAAGTGGACAAATTAAAGAGTGGTTGGGGAGAAGGGAATCTTTTCCCTGGGGTACACTCTCCAGAGACTGTGTTTTCTCTCCAGATAAGGAGGGCAGACTAAAGGAGGAAGATAGGGGGGACTTTTCCCCTAAGGACATGGTTTCTTGTGCCTGTGATTTTTTTTGGATAAGGAGGTCAGGCAGGAGGGAAAGAAGTTGCTCCCTCTAGAGATACAATCTCCCCCTGGGTCTGAAGTTGCCTCAGATATGATGGGCAGGCAGGGGAAGAAGGAAGAGGGGCCACCTCCTTTGAGACCTCAGACCTTTGATTTAGCAGATTTTCCCTTTTAAGAGTCTTAAGAGAAGAACAAGATAGAATAGCTTTCACTAGTTTAGGATCTATCCAGCATTTTTGGAGCAAACCAGGATTATTCCTTAAGGAGAAGAAAGCTTGAATATAGGAGATTTCACTTTATTTGCCCTCCATCACTCAAAACAGATCCAGTTGAAAGAACATATTATAATGTATATTTTCCTATAGACACCACCTTTCCCCATCTTCTAATGGGTATTCACTGACACACACACACACACACAAAGAAACAAAAAAGTGCTTCTTTTGTAATATTATGGATAGAACTCACTCCAATTCTTAAAGATTCATCCCAGAAGGGATATCATTGACATAGTTTTGGATTCTGTGTTGCCATAAGACACTGGGGAAGAGAAAGGTGTCCTAATCTTACTCTCTCATAGTCCAGGGTAGGTCAAGACATCTCTTAACCATCCCCCCAATACCTGTTTATGAAGTGAAGTCTTCCCTGTCCCATGCCCATGACAGTTATGGAAATGTCCCCAGTAGGAGCCCTCCAGCCTTAGTTGTGCTAGGGTTCCAGCTAGCAACTCACAATCAACTCCAGTAGGGAAGCTTCCACGGAACTCTGGCCAGCCTAACACAGAAATTCTACCTGTTCTGACCATAAGTCAAATCTCACAGGCTCTTGTAACTAATATTCAGGGAGAGGGAACTAACTTCATCCACTAAGGCTGTCAGACAATTAGAGTGACAGTACAAGAGCATGATATGATGACACAAATCTTCCCTGGCTATCCGCCTCTAATAGTGGACCGTGAAAAGGATTTGTCTTACATGAACCCTCTCTAAAAACAAAGGAAATCCTAAATGGGAAAAGGGACACTCAATGGAACATGTGACTTAAGTCTACAAGGTAGATATTTACCATAGCCATGGTGAGAGCTGCAAGCTGGAGAGGGGGAAATCCTGTTTTAACACTTTTCTTCCTAAAACATTCAAAGTGGTAGGAGGCAAAAGGAAAGTCCAGCATAATTCTCAACCTTTTTGGGGAGTTTGGAAGGACTACTTTGAAAGCCACTCAAAGGAGGATACTCAAGGGGAAATTTGTGGTTTGACCTTCCCTCCACCGAGAAGAGATTCTTGCTCAGAAATAACAGGAAAAGGGGGCTTTGCTCTTGGATACTCTTAATGGGCAGTCTGTGGTTGGGTTCTGTTAGAAGACTTTTGGGTGTTCAGCAAAGAGTCATCTTAGCCTGAGACCTTCAGGCACCTTTCCAATTCCCCTCTAAACCATGTGCATGCAGAGCTTTATCCTGAAAAGAAATCAGAGATGATAGGAAAGGAAAAAAATAGCTGAGTGTGATCACCTTTGCATACTCATTGTTGGTACAATCAAGGAAGGTTCCTGGCCAATGCACCAAGATGTTACCACTGATATGAGCATTAAGAACTTGTTGTATTGATGATGAAGAATGGAGTAGATGAATGAACAGATAACAAGGTAAGCAGCAAAGAATTATTGGAAGGGGCCAAGAGAACTCTTGTAGCCAGAAGGGTAAAGAGTTCCACTGTAATTTAGTAGTACACACACACACACACACTTTTAGAGCAAAGAGAGCATCTTATCTTATTGTCTGGCAGGGGAGTTGCTTATCATCAGAATCCGAGGCACATGATCACCATAAATGGGTCACCTGATCACCTGAGTGCTGGAGGCACCCAAGTCCTTTTTATTGTTTCACATTACAAGGTCATCGATTGATGAGGGTTCTTTGCCCTTTCTGTCTACCTGATCTTCCTTACTCTAACTCCTTTCAGAATTAGACATGTGTAGCATTTTAAAACAGGTTCCATTCAGTAATGACCTTAAGGTTCATCCATGTCTTTTCATGCCTTCATAACACATTTATTTTTAGAACTGAATAGTAGCCTCTTATTTGGATGTTACAGTGATTTATCCACTCACCTTTTAAAAGACATCATGATTGCTTTCAGATGTTATCAGTTATGATAAAGTTGCTAACAAGATCCATGTACTTGTTATTGTGTGGCTATAAATTTCAACTCACTCAGGGAAATTTGTAGATGGTATGGAACAAAAATGTTTAGCTTTAAAAGAAATCACCAAACACTCATCCAAACTACTGTAGAATTTTCTATCCCAACTATCAATGAATAAGAGTTCCTATTGTTTAACATTCTTGCATGTATTTGTTGTCATGTTTTTGGATTTTGGCAACTCTAGTGAGCGTGTGGTGGTGTCTCATTAATATTTTGAGTTTTGATTCTCTAATAACAAATGATGATGGGGCCCAGCACTGTGGTGTAGCAGGTAAAGCTGCCGCCTGCAGTGCCAGCATCCCATATGGGCACTGGTTCAAGTCCTGGCTGCTCCACTTCCAATGCAGCTCTGTGCTATGGCTTGAGAAAGCAGTGGAAGATAGCCCAATTCCTTGGGCCCCTGCACCCAGGCGGGAGACCTGGAGGAATCTCCTGGCTCCTGACTTCAGATTTGCATAGCACCAGCCATTGCAGCCATTTGAAGAGTGAACCAGTGGATGGAAGTCTCTCTCTCTCTCTCTCTCTCTCTCTCTCTCTCTCTCTGCTTCTCCTTTCTCTGTGTAACTCTGACTTTCAAATAAATAAAGAAATATTTTTAAAAAACAAATGATGAAGAAGATTTTTCATATGCATACTTGCCATCTATTTATGTATTTATTGAGTTATCAAAGGCCTTTGCATATTTGGGCTAAAAGTCCTTTTTTATATTTGTCTTTTGTGTTTCTTGAGAGCTGTGATTTGGAAACTTTTTTGTTATTTTTTTTTGACAGGCAGAGAGGACAGTGAGATAGAGAGAGACAGAAAGGTCTTCCTTTTCCGTTGGTTCACCCCCCAGTGGCTGCTGCAGCCGGTGCACCACACTGATCCAAAGGCAGGAGACAGATGCTTCTCCTGGTCTCCCATGCAGGTGCAGGGCCCAAGGACCTGGGCCATCCTCCACTACATTCCCGGGCCACAGCAGAGAGCTGGACTGGAAGAGGAGCAACCGGGACAGAATCTGGCACCCCAACCAGGACTAGAACCCGGGGTGCTGGCACCGCAGGCAGAGGATTAGCCTAGTGAGCCGCAGTGCCAGCCTGTTATTGTTTTAATTTTGATGAAATCCTGTTTAACAATTCTTTCTTTCAAGGATTATGTTTTAGTGTTGTACTTAAAATGCCATGCCAGGACCAATGTCATCCAAATTTTCAATTAGGTTGTCTTCTAGGGAATTTTACAATTTTTTATTACACACACACACACACACCGATTCAGGCTGGGAGGAGTAAAGAGAGAGAGGGAGAGAGTTCATCCATCTGCAGGTTCACTTCCCAAATGGTCACAGCACAGCTGGGGTTAGATCAGACTGAAAGACAGGAGCCTCATATGGGTCTCCCAAATGGGTAGCAGGAACTCAAGTACTTGAATCATTATCCCCTCCTTCCAAGGTGCAATATCAGGGTGCTGTATCCAAAGAAAAATATCCAGGACTCAAACTGGCATCTGCAGATGCTCCAGACAGTGACTTAACCTGCCACACCTCAATGCTGGCCCATCCATTTTGTGTTTACATCTATCATGCACTTTAATTTTTGTGAAAATTATTGGTCTGTATCTCATTTGTTTTGTGTGTGGATTCTCATTGTTTCAGCATCATTTGCTCAAAGAGACCATCTGCTCCATTGTATTGACTTTGATGCTTTCTCCAAGATCAGTTGACTACATTTACATCTATTCCTTTCTCAGATATCTATTCTGTTGTTCTATTTGTCTATTCGTTCACTAGAACCACACTGTCTTGATTATTATTTTTTTAACTTTTATTTAATGAATATAAATTTCCAGTATACAGCTTATGGATTACAATGGCTTCCCCTTCCCATAATTTCCCTCCCACCCGCAACCCTCCCCTCTCCCGCTCCCTCTCCCTTTCCATTCACATCAAGATTCATTTTCAATTCTATTTATATACAGAAGATCAATTTAGTATAAATACTTCAACAGTTTGCACCCACATAGAAACACAAAGTGAAACATACTGTTTGGGTACTAGTTATAGCATTAAATCAAAATGTACAGTACATTAAGGACAGAGATCCCACATCAGGAGCAAGCGCACAGTGGCTCCTGTTGTTGACCCAACAAATTGACACTCTAGTTTATGGCGCCAGTAACCACCCTAGGCTGTCGTCATGAGTTGCCAAGGCTATATGATTATTATTTTTTTAACTTTTATTTAATGAATATAAATTTCCAAGGAACATCTTATGGATTACAATGGCTTTCCCCCCCATAACTTCCCTCCCACCTGCAACCCTCCCCTCTCCCACTCCCTCTCCCCTTCCATTCACATCAAGATTCATTTTCAATTCTCTTTATATACAGAAGATCAGTTTAGTATATATTAAGTAAAGATTTCAACAGTTTGCACCCACATAGAAACACAAAGTGAAAAATACTGTTTGAGTACTAGTTATAGCATTAAATCACAATGTACAGCACATTAAGGACAGAGATCCTACATGAGGAGCAAGTGCACAGTGACTCCTGTTGTTGACTTAACAAATTGACACTCTTGTTTATGGCATCAGTAATCACCCTAGGCTCTTGTCATGACATCTCTGTCTTTTAATTGTTGTAGTTGATCATTCACATTTAAAGTAGTTATTTACATTGCTGAGTAATCATTTTGTACTTGTTGTATTTGCTATTTGCTGTTGTTTTTGCCTTCTTTGGTTATAACTGAGCACTTTTGATGATTCTACTTCTTATTCTATTAATATATCAATTACACTTCTTAAAAACTATTTTTTAAAAATTTTATTTAAGGTAAACAAATTTCATGTGTTTCTTATATACAAATTTAGGAACATAATGCTACTTCCCCCTCCCTCACCCTCCCTCCCACCCACACTCCCTTCCTTCCTCCTCTTTTCTGTCTTATTCCTTCTTAATTTTTACAATGATCTACTTTCAGTTTGCTTAGTACTTGTAAGATTAACCCTTCACTAAGTAAGGCGTTTAATAAATGGTAAGAAAGAAAAAACACTGTTCCTCAACAGTAAAGACAAGGGTTGCAAACAATCATCAAATTTCAAAATGTCATTTTCATTCCTATACATTACTTTTTTTGGTACTCTATTAGTTGCCACAGATAAAGGAAAACACATGATATTTGTCTTTTTGGGACTGGCTTATTTCACTAAGTATAATGATTTCCAGTCACATCCATTTTATTGCAAATACAGAATTTCATTTTTTTAATGGCAGAGTAGTATTTCATACTACATTTATACCAAAATTTCTTTATCCAGTCAGTAGTTGATGGACATCGAGTTGATTCCATGTCTTAGCTATTGAGAATTAGGCTGCAATAAACATTCCCTTGGGTAAATTCCCAGGAGTGGGATTGCTGGATCATATATTATATTGAGGTATCCCCATACCGTCTTCCACAACAGCTGTACAGTTTACATTCCCACCAAAGTGGATTAGGGTACCTTTTTTTCCCACGAACTTCCCAGTGTTTCTTCTTCCTTTTTTGTTAAACTTTTATTTAATGAATATAAATTTCCAAAGTACAGCTTATGGGTTACAAGGGCTTTCCCCCTCCCATAACTTCCCTCCCACCCACAATCCTCCCCTTTCCCGCTCCCTCTCCCATTCCAATCACATCATGATTCATTTTCAATTCTCTTTATATACAGAAGATCAGTTTAGTATATATTAGGTAAAGATTTCAAAAGTTTGTCCCCACATAGCAACACAAAGTGAAAAAAATACTGTTGGAATACTAGTTATAACATTAAATAACAGTTTTACAGCACATTAAAGACAGAGATCCTACATAATATTTTTTAAAAATTAATTAATTTTCTATGCCATTTCCAATTTAACACCAGGTTGTTTTTTTCATTTCCAATTATCTTTATATACAGAAGATCGATGCAGTATATATAATTAGTAAAGATCACAACAGGTTGTACCCACACAGAAACACAAAGTGTAAAAATACTGTTTCAGTACTAGTTATAGCATTACTGCACATTAGACAACACATTAAGGACAGATCCCACATGGGGTGTAAGTACACAGATACTCCTGTTGCTGACTTAACAATTTGACACTCCTGTTCATGGCGTCAGTAATCTCCCTAGGCTCTAGTCATGAGTTGCCAGGGCTATGGAAGCCTTTAGAGTTCGCTGACGTTGATCTAATGCCGATATGGTCATAGTCAAAGTGGAAATTCTCTCCTCCCTTCAGAGAACGGTACCTCCTTCTTTGATGGCCCCGTTCTTTCCATTGGGATCTCACTAACAGAGATCTTTCATTTAGGTCTTCTTTTTTTTTTCTTTTCCATGGTGTCTTGGCTTTCCATGCCTACAATACTCTCATGGGCTCTTCAGCCAGATCCGAATGCCTAAAGGGCTGATTCTGAGGCCAGAGTGTTGTTTAGGACGTCTGCCATTCTATGAGTCTGCTGTGTATCCCGCTTCCCATGTTGGATCCTTCTCTCCCTTTTTGATTCTATCAATTAGTATTAGCAGACACTTGTCTTGTTTGTGTGATCCCTTTGACTCTTAGACCTATCAGAGACATCAATTGTGAGCTGAAATTGATCACTTGGACTACTGAGATGACATTGGTACATGCCACCTTGATGGGATTGTGTTGGAATCCCCTGGCACATTTGTAACTCCACCATTTGGGGCAAGTCTGATTGAGCATGTCCCCAATTGTACATCTCCTCCCTCTCTTTTTCCACTCTTAAGTTTAACAGGGATCACTTTTCAGTTAAAATTTAAACACCTAAGAATAATTGTGTGTTAATTACAGACTTCAACCACTAGTACTAGAACAACAACAAAAACAACAACAACAACAAATACTAATACAATGTACAAATACATTGTACAACTAGAGTCAGGACAAGAGCTGATCAGGTCATTGTGTCTTATAGTGTCCATTTCACTTCAACAGGTTTCCCCTTTGGTGCTCAGTTGTCACCGATCAGGGAAAACAAATGAAATTTGTCTCTTTGGGACTGGTTTAATTCACTCAGCATAATGTTTTCCAGATTCCTCCATCTTGCTGTATATGACTGGGTTTCATTGTTCCTTAATGCTGTATAATATCCCATGGAGTACATGTCCCATAATTTCTTTATCCAGTCTACTGTTGATGGGCATTTGGGTTGGTTCCAGGTCTTAGCTATTGTGAATTGAGCTGCAATAAACATTAATGTGCAGATGGCTTTTTTATTTGCCAAAATAATTTCCTTTGGGCAAATTCCAAGGCGTGGGATGGCTGGGTTGTATGGTAGGGTTATGTTCAGGTTTCTGAGGAATCTCCAGACTGACTTCCATAGTGGCTTAACCAGTTTGCATTCCCACCAACAGTGGGTTAGTGTCCCTTTTTCCCCACATCCTCTCCAGCATCTATTGTTGGTAGATTTCTGAATGTGAGCCATTCTCACCGGGGTGAGATGGAACCTCATTGTATTTTAGATTTGCATTTCTCTGATTGCTAGTGATCTTGAACATTTTTTCTTGTGTCTGTTGGCCATTTGGATTTCCTCTTTCGAGAAATGTCTCTTGAGGTCCTTGGCCCATCTCTTCAGTGGGTTGTTTGTTCTGTTGTTGTGGAGTTTCTTGATTTCTTTGTAGATTCTGGTTATCATCCCTTTATCTGTAGTATAGTTTGCAAATATTTTTTCCCATTCTGTCGGTTGCCTCTTCACTTTCCTGACTGTTTCTTTTGAAGTATAGAAACTTCTCAATTTGATGCAATCCCAAATGTTAAATCTGGTATTGTTATGACTCCGGTTTGTTTTTGTTGTACAAGATTGCTTTGGCTATTCGAGGTCTTCTGTGTCTCCATATGAATTTCAGCATCATTTGTTCCGGATCTGAGAAGAATGTCTTCGGTATCTTGGTTGGTATTGCATTGAATGTATAAATTGCTTTTGGGATAATAGACATTTTGATGATATTGATTCTTCCAATCCATGAGCATGGAAGATTTCTCCATTTTTTGGTATCCTCTTCTATTTCTTTCTCTACGGTTTTGTAGTTTTCATCGTAGAGATCTTTAACATCTTTGCTTAAGTTTATTCCAAGGTATTTGATTGTTTTTGTAGCTATTGTGAACGGGATTGATCTTAGAAGTTCTTCCTCCGCCATGGCATTGCCTGTGTACACAAAGGCTGTTGATTTTTGTGCATTGATTTTATATCCTGCTACTTTGCCAAACTCCTCGATGAGTTCCAGTAGTCTCTTCGTAGAGTTCTTTGGGTCCCCTAAATAAAGAATCATATCATCTGCAAAGAGGGATAGTTTGAGTTCTTCCTTCCCGATTTGTATCCCTTTAATTTCTTTTTCTTGCCTAATAGCTCTGGCTAAAACTTCCAGAACTATATTGAAGAGCAGTGGTGAGAGTGGGCATCCCTGTCTGGTACCAGATCTCAGTGGAAATGCTTCCAACTTTTCCCCATTCAATAGGATATTGGCCGTGGGCTTTTCATATATTGCTCTGATTGTATTGAGAAATGTTCCTTCCATACCCAGTTTGCTTAGAGTTTTCATCATGAAAGGGTGTTGTATTTTATCAAATGCTTTCTCTGCATCTATTGAGAGAATCATATGGTTTTTCTTCTTCAGTCTGTTAATGTGATGTATCACGTTGATTGTTTTGCGAATGTTGCACCATCCCTGCATACCAGGGATAAATCCCACTTGGTCTGGGTGGATGGATGATCTTTCTGATGTGTTGTTGCATTCTAGTGGCCAGAATTTTATTGAGGATTTTTGCATCTATGTTCATCAGGGATATTGGTCTCTAATTCTCTTTCAATGCTGCATCTTTTTCCGGCTTAGGAATTAAGGTGATGCTGGCTTCATAGAAAGAATTTGGGAGGATTCCCTCTTTTTCGATTGTTTTGAATAGTTTGAGAAGAATTGGAGTTAGTTCTTCTCTAAATGTCTGGTAGAACTCAGCAGTGAATCTATCTGGTCCTGGGCTTTTCTTTGTTGGGAGGGTCTTTATTACTGTTTCAATTTCTGTGTCAGTTAATGGTCTGTTTATGTTTTCTATGTCTTTCTGGCTCAATTTATGGAGGTTGTATGTGTCCAAGAATCTGTCCATTTCTGATAGATTTCCCTGTTTGGTGGCATACAAGTCCTTGTAGTAATTCCTGATGATTCTTTTTATTTCTGTGGTGTCTGTTGTTACCTTTCCCTTTTCATCTCTGATCCTATTGATTTGGGTCTTTTCTCTTCTTTTTGTAGTTAGTTGGACCAACGGGGTGTCCATTTTGTTTATTTTTTCAAAAAACCAGCTCCTCGTTTGGCTGATTTTTTGTATTTTTTTTTTCGATTCAATCCTGTTGATTTCTTCTTTGATTTTAATTATTTCTCTTCTCCTACTGGGTTTGGGTTTGGTTTGCTGCAGATTTTCTAGGTCCTTGAGATGACTTGAAAGCTCATCTATTTGGTGCCTTTCCAATTTCTTGATGTAGGCACCTATTGATATAAACTTTCCTCTTAACACTGCTTTTGTTGTATCCCATAGGTTTTGGTATGTTGTGCTGTTATTCTCATTTACTTCCAGAAAATGTTTGATTTCCCTTTTCATTTCTTCTATGACCCATTGTTCATTCAGGAGCATGTTGTTCAATCTCCATGTGTTTGCACGTACTCTAGTGATTCCTGAGTTGCTAATTTCCAATTTCATTCCTTTGTGGTCTGAGAAACTGCATGGTATGATTCTAATTCTTTTGAATTTGCTGAGACTTGCTTTATGACCTAGTATGTGGTCAATCCTAGAGAAGGTTCCATGTACTGCTGAGAAGAATGTAAAGTCTTTAGATGTAGGATGAAATACTCTGTAGATATCTGTTAGATCCATTTGGGCTATAGTGTCATTTAAATCTACTGTCTCCTTGTTGATCTTCTGTCCTGTTGATCTGTCTATCTCTGAGAGTGGAGTATTGAAGTCCTCCAGTACTATTGTATTGGGGTCTAAGTCTCCCTTTAAGTGTCTTTTAAATAAGCTGGTGCCCTGTAATTAGGTGCATATACATTGATAATCATAATATCTTCCTGTTGAATGGATCCCTTAATCATTAAATAGTGCCCCTCTTTGTCTCTCCTAACAGTTTTTGTGGTAAAGTTTATGTTGTCCGATATTAAGATGGCTATGCCCGCTCTTTTTTCATTTCTGTTGGCATGATATATATTTTTCCAGCCTTTCACTTTCAGTCTGTATACATCATTGTTGGAAAGATGAGTTTCTTGTAAGCAGCAAAAAGATGGGTTTTGTTCCTTAACCCAATCAACCAATCGGTGTCTTTTAACTGGAGAGTTCAGGCCATTGACATTCAATGTGACTATTGAGAAGGAGTAACTTTGCCCTGTCCTTTGCTGAAGATTTTTTCTAATATATGGTTTGAGACTCCTGTGATCTTTTGCTGTGAGGTTTCCTTCCTTTACCTTCTTTCATATTGGTGACCGTGTTTCTGTGTTTCTGTATGTAACACATCTTTAAGCATCTTTTGCAGGGCTGGACGAGTGGCGACAAATTCTTTCAATTTCTGTTTGCTGTGAAAGGTCTTTATTTCACCTTCATTCACAAATGAGAGCTTTGAAGGATAGAATATTCTGGGCTGGCAGTTTTTCTCTCTTAGTACCTGGGCTATGTCTCGCCATTCTCTCCTAGCTTGTAGGGTTTCTGATGAGAAGTCAGCTGTGAGTCTAATTGGAGATCCTCTGAGAGTAATCTGGCGTTTCTCTCTTGCACCTTTTAGGATCTTTTCTTTGTGTTTCACTGTGGTGAGTGTGATTACAACATGTCGTGGTGAGGATCTCTTTTGGTCATGTTTATTAGGGGTTCTATGAGCTTCCTGTACTAGGATGTCTCTGTCCTTCTCCAAACCTGGGATATTTTCTGCTAGTATCTCACTAAAAAGGCCTTCTAATCCTTTCTCCCTCTCCATGCCTTCAGGAACTCCTAGAACCCGAATGTTGGGTTTTTTAATAGTATCCTGTAGATTCCTGACAGTATTTTTTGGATTTCTGATTTCCTCTTTTTTTCTTTGATTTGACTGTTTCCTTTCCTGTTCTCTGTCTTCTAAGTCTGATATTCTCTCTTCTGCTTCACCCATTCTGTTTTTAAGGCTTTCTAATGTGTTTGTCATTTGATCTATTGAGTTCTTCATTTCATTTTGGTTTCTTGTCACTATCACAGTTTCATGTTCTACTAGTTGTTTCGTTTCATTTTGATTCCTCCTTAATATTTCATTTTCATGAGAGAGATTTTCTATCTTGTCCATGAAGGATTTCTGTAGTTCAAGAATTTGTTTTTGAGAACTTCTTAATGTTCTTATCAATTTTTTGAGATCTGCTTCTTGCATTTCCTCTATCTCTTCATCTTCCTAATCTTGGATTGGGGTGTCTTGTTCATTTGGGGGCATCATAGTGTCTTCCTTGCTCTTGTTACCTCGGCTTCTACGTTTGTTGTTTGGCATGTTGGAGATAATTTATGTTTTTGTTTGTTTGTTTGTTTGTTTTTGCTGTGGTGTTTTTTTTTCATTATACTATGCCTCTAATGCCTCTAAGTGGGCTATATGCTTTGATGGATCCTTAGGGGCTGTGATTTGTGTGGCCAGAGAGCTCTGCTTTATTCTTCAGGTTTAAGGCTGTGCCAAAAGTGACTCACCCAGATTGTTCTCTCCCTTTCTCCTTGCTGGATCACTCTCTCTCTCTCTCTCTCTCTCTCTCTCTCTTTTTTTGACTGAGTTGGGAAGTAATTCGGCACAGGTGAGTGGAATTGAGGGTAGTTGAAATCTGGCCTCTGTGAGTATTCATTTGATCTACCCCTGGGACCGCACAAAGAGTTTATGCAGCCCTCAATGTGTTCTGAAGTTTCACCGAAGTTCCAAAGTTACTGAGTTTGTGGTGGCGCTTTAGATATGTAAAATGCCACCTGCTCTTTGTTTTGCTCAGTGAGTAAATAGAGAGGTCTCTGCTTTCCCCCCCAATGTCTCGGGTTTCTGACACCTTTGTCTTACCTTCCGTTCGCCGCGCTGGCGAGATTCTGTGGCTCGTCTCCCGCGGTTGGGTTTCCACGTGGTGGGCTCCTTGTAGGTCCTCTGTGTCACATCCACTAGATCCGGAAGCGTTTCCTCTGCAGTTTTTTTCTTTAGTCTTTTCCTGAGGTACAGTAATTCCACTTTTATGAAACTATATTTTCCCAAACTTCGGCGCATGTCCTCACTATCCGCCATCTTGGCTCCGCCCCCCACACCACAATATTTTAAACCTTAGGTTGATCTAAGCCTGAGCACTTGAGTTACCATCCTCCAAGACCTGGGACTTAACTGTTAGCAGGGCCTAATTGTCATCTGAAAGACATGCTGGTCAGTCACAAAGGTTCAAAAATTAATTAATTTTTAAAAAATATCATGTAGGATGTCTGTCTTTAATGTGCTGTACACTGTTATTGAATGCTACAACTAGTATTCCAACAGTAGTTTTTCACTTTGTGTTGCTATGTGGGGGCAAACTGTTGAAATCTTTACTTAATATATACTGAACTGATCTTTTGTATATAAGAGAATTGAAAATGAATTTTGATGTGAATGGAAGGGAAGAGGGAGCGGGAAAGGGGAGGGTTGCGGGTGGGAGGGAAGTTATGAGAGGGTGGAAGCCAATGTAATTCATAAACTGTACTTTGGAAATTTATGTTCATTAAATAAAAGTTTTTAATAAAAATAAAAGAAAAGAAAAAGAAATCATGGATGATCACAGAGCTGGGAAAATTGTTGTGAACCTCATGGGTAGATTAAACAGGTGTGGAGTGATCAGCCCCAGATTTGATGTGCAATCGAATGATCTAGAAAAATGGCAGAGTAATCTGCTTCCATCTTGCCAGTTTGGTTTCATTGTACTGAGAACCGAAGATGGCAACATGGGCTATGAAGAAACACTACGAAAACAAATAGGAGGGAAAACCTGGGATTCTTTTTTTAGGGATGTGACATTCACATACAAACAAAAATTCAATGGACCAAAAAAGAAATAAGCCTTAAATGACATGAAATAGAAACAATATAAATAAACAAGAAAAAGTATCCACAATCATACCTAGATAATACTCTATAGTAGTTAAAAAAGAGAGTTAAAAATATATCAGTATCGACATTAATAACAATACAGTGACCTGATGTTTACAGAGCATTATGTGGAACACTTAGCAAGACAGAAAATATGCCGAGTCACAAATGATGTCTCAATACTGGAAATATGAAATGTTCCCTCTGGACACAATAAAATTAGATTACAAATCAGTAAGATAAAAGGAAATGCAGAAGAGCCTCAATATTTAAAAATAAAATATCATTCTATATAATCCAGGAGTGAAAGAATAAATCACAAAGTAAATTATGATATATATGATCAAAATGAAAATGCCTCATAGCAATGACATTATTGGTAGTTCTATGGAGATCAGAATTTCTTTCCTACTCTCATCTTTGAAGTGGAAATCAATGTCCTTTGAATGTGGGCTGGCATGACCAACTTAACCAACACACCTTGTATATATGAAACACTAAGAAAAAAAGAAACACTAATAAAAGTCAATGTGAGTAAAAATTCTACTTTAACAGGAAATGTGTTAGATTTAGATTGAATATTATTTTTAAAATAAATAACAATCATTTCATATTTTGTTATAATATCAAGCTTTAAAATATCATAACTCAAAGCAATTAAAGCATTTAAAATGAAGGATTAAATAGACATTTCTACAATGAAAATCCACAGATGATTCCTTAGCATACAAAATGATAAGCACATTAAGATACCACTTTCCATTCACTTCAATGTTCATTATTTTGAAATTTGTTGGCAAATCTGGAGAAATTGAAACTCTAATGACTTGCTAGGATAAATATAACATGATGTCACCAGTATGGAAGAAAGTACTGAAATTTCTGAAAAATACTCAGTGTAAAATTAATGTATGATCCAGCAGTTCCACTGCTAGGGATACAGTTAAAAGCAATGAAAACAGGGGCATAACAAGCCTCATACATATATATTCATAGGAGCATTATTCAAAATAATGAACAGCAAGAAGAAACCCAAGTTTCCAGGGAAAGGGAAAGCGAAAAAGTATACGCGGTATGCTAATTGTGTATTAATTAATTATTAATACTAATACAGCAGTTCTAATACATAATGTGTACTGAATGCAGATGAAGAATAATGTATTCCTTATTGTAAAAATAGAGTGATGATAATAGAGTGCATTTGTCTAATCCAGAATCCCCTTAGGATTAAGACCTGTGGGCAATTTTCTACCATTTACTAATGAAAATATGTAGTCATGCACCTCAGGAGTCTGATCATGTTATTAAATTTCCTCATTAATATCTTCTTTAGAAACAAATATCAACATCACTTTCCATCACAATGCACCAAAGATTTGAGCCCCAAATTAACTAACATTATTAATTCAGTTTATATGCTGCAGATGTTTTCTCATGCATTTATAACCATATATATATATATATATAATATAGAATGTATTACACAGAGAGATATCACATAATATGTAGCCTTGAATTTAGAATATTATTTTTTGAGATATTAATTATAAAATGTGAAATAATTAAATATAGACATTAAAAATTTTAGGATTCATAGCACTCTTAAACAAGCTTATTAAATATGAATGTAACCCACTTATAATTCACTTGTAATTCACCTATTTGAAGTACACAATTCAATGGCTTTAACAGATATGTGCAATCATATTGAATGTCAAGTTTAGAATATCTTGCCACCTCAAAAATAAACTCAGTAAAAATAAGAAAGAGAGCAGGTAGGAACAAGGGAGGGAGTGTAAGGTGGGAAGTATCAGGTTCTTAAAATTGTATATATAAAACAAATGAAATTTGTCCCCTTTATATAAATAAAAACTTAAAAATAAACTCAGTACCCCTTCTATCTCATCACTATACCCTCATCCCTGTAACCCTAAGTGTTCCTCTAACCCTAAGTATTCTTTTAACCTTAATATATGACTGCTGTGAACATTGCATGTGATGGATTATGGGATCCAAGGGTGCCCAATGTAGAGCCTGCATCCAAAATCGAGGTCTCAGCCCATTTCTCTGCTGCACTCACCCAGAACAATAACAACAGTAATGTGGGAAAGCTGGAAAAATGGGGACAGTCTTGTCACACCCAGAATATTAGCAGGCCAATTAGCAGGAAAGGAATCCCCACACTGGCTGCACATGTCTGAACTAAAGTTCCCATTTCTTCAAGTCAGGAAAGGAGAGGAGAGGAGCAGATTTGGATATAAAAACCACTGAGTCTTAATCAATGCTCTTAATGAATCAGAAGATTTTCTTCAGAAACTTTTTTTTTCCATCTGCTGTATGAACCTGGAACCATTTAAAGGACATTTAAATGATTGCATTTTTGCTTTATTTCTAAGGAATTTTAATACAATTTAATGGAATAGGGATCTGGCATGCCATAACTCTTTCGACGAACTATTCAATTTTAATCTGTGAATGCTAAGTAACTTGTAAATTATTTTACAATTACCACATAATAATTATTCATTTGCTACTAGAAACAAATAAACCAATGAACTTTCAGTATTCTGTTGAGTTTTTAATATTATTATCAATGATCTTTGGTGGCTTTGAAGAAGCTAATGTGACATATGTGCCATTAAAATTTAATATTTTTATTATAAATTTTGTAATAGTCATATCTGCTTTAAATTGGTCAAGTTAGTGCAAACATTAAAATACACATAACAATAAATATGAAAAACTATTAGATATTATGTAAAACTGGCAAGGAATTGAAAAATTTACAATAATTCACCATACATTTAATTTGGTAAATAAAGCTGAAAAGACAAAAGGAAGCATTTCTCAAACCTATTGCTATAGTAATAGATTTATACTTTCTGGAAATGAATCTTTCCTATTTGTCATATAATCATAATTTCTAATTTAGAGTAACATCAATTTAAAATTTACAAAATCATTATCAGAAGGCATCTACTGGTCACTATTTTTATAAGGTATAGTTTTAGTTTTTTCATGCTTGTGTTTATTTTTAGTAACTATGATTGGTAGATATAATACATACCTTAATACAATTGCCCATGCCACTTTTTATATGGCTCTTTAGTTTTCATATTTTCTACCATTCAATCTTATGCGTTACTATATTGATTTTACCTGAACACAACTTTTAGAAATTTCCATATTACTTTGTGTAGTTGTACACAGCTATTTAAAGTGAATGTTTGTATTGCTTCTCAAAGTTTTAGCTAAGAACTGAAGTAAATTGTGTGTATATTTGTGTGTGTGCAAAAGACAATATTATACAGAAATAACACAGAAAATAACCCTCATTTCAAACATGAAGTCTACCTTTTCCTGGTTTCCCCTGTGGCACAGCACTGGACCCCTTCTCACCAAAATTTATATCTTGCATTCCTAAATCCCAATGTGACTGGATTTGGAGACAGAATACTTTAAAGGTTTAATAGAGGAAAATTGCATAAAATTTTTGAGGCCCTAATCCAACCTAATTGGTATCCTTAAAAGAAATACAGACATCAGAGATGCACATAGATGAAAGAAATGCTAGGTGAAGACACAGCAAGACTGTGGCTGATGGGACACCATAGAGAGAGGCCTCAGAAGAAATCAAGGCTACAAACATCTTGATCTTAGACTTCAGACATACAGAAGTATGCAAAATAAATTCCTGTGATTTCAACCGCTGCATCTGTGATAATATTATGTTGACACTGGAAAAGTAATACACAGGGCCGGTGCTGTGGTGCAGCAGGTTAAAGCCCAGGCCTGAAGCACTGGCATCCCATATGGGTGCTGGTTCTAGTCCTGGTTGCTCATCCTCTGATCCAGCTCTCTGCTGTGGCCTGGGAAAGCAGTAGATGATGGCCCAAGTCCTTGGGACCCTGCACCCACGTGGGAGACCTGATAGAAGCTCCTGGTCCCTGGCTTCAGATTGGCACAGTTCTGGCTGTTTTGGCCAATAGGGGAATGAATCAGTGGATGAAGACCACCACGCTTTCTCTCTCTTTCTCTCTGCCCTCATTCTCTCTGTATGACTATTTGAAATAAATAAATATTAAAAAAGAAGCTGTAAAATGTAAATTGCAACTGTAGAAGCACAAAAGGCAGTGTCATTTTTTTTCTTTTTATGAAATTATATTAAAATTTTAGTTCTCTAATTGTATGAAACTATGGGCTTTTAAAAATACATATGTACAAATAATTTAAATTTTGCACTTTATTTCTCTTCTAAGTTATTGTGGACATTTTTCTCATTTTTTTCTCATGTCTTTTGTCTTCTTTCTTTCTTTTTTTCTGGTTTAGGCTTTTAGGCACATGGAGTCAGAATTTTCAATTTCCATATTTCTCTGAAAGCCCTCTGTGCTTGGACCTTAAAGGAGATTGCAAGTAAACATCAGAGATAGGGGTGTATTTCTTTTTTATAAGAAATTTATTTTATTTATTTGAAAAACAGAGTCAGAGAGAGAGGTAGAGCCAGAGAGAGAGAGAGAGAGAGAGATCTTCCATTCTCTGGTTCACTCCCCAGATGGCCACAATGGCCGGGTCTGTGCCAATCCAAAGCCAGGGGCAAGGAGCCATAGCAGAGAGCTGGATCAGAAGTAGAGCAGCCGGAACTCAAACAGGTGCCCATATGGGATACTGGCACTGCAGGTGGTGGCTTTAACCACTATGCCACAGCACTGGCCTCACATTTTACAGCTTCTAAAATGCATGTTTACAAAGCTTCATGGGTGTAATCAATAGTGTGCTTTAAATTACAATTTTATCTAGGAATCTTAACTAAATTTAAATAAAGTACCATGTAAGATTGTAGGAAAAATTACCAAAAATAAGTAAGAAGGGACCAGCACTGTGGCAAAGTAAGCTAAGCCTCCACCTGTGGCACCAGCATCTCATATGAGTGCCAGTTCCTGTCCTTGCTGCTCCTTTTCTGATCCAGGTCTCTGTTATGGCCTTGGAAAGCAGTGGAAGATGGCCCAAGTGGGAGACCCGGTAGAAACTCCTGGCTCCTGGCTTCAGGAGTGAACCAGCAGATGGAAGACATTTTTATCTGTGTCTTCCTCTCTCTGTAACTCTACCTCTCAAATAAATAAATAAATCTTATAAAAATAAATATAATTTATTTACTGCTGTACTTCATTTAAATTATAACATTGTTTCAAATTTCCATAGTCAAAAGAACCAAATTATGTCATAGGAGCCAGAGAGATGGTAACAGATGGTAAACAATTAAAAGTAAATTAAGCTTTTTGGAAGTTACAACTTAGGTTGATAAAATGGACTTCAGAAGCCCCAATGTAAAATAACTAAGATGGTTCAATATAAGCAAACTCAGGCCTTCAATGACTGATCTTTATGAAATAAGACCTAATTAACAAAATATTGCTTATTTCCATTGCATTTCCATTTAGCCCTATTTTGCCTCTTTTTAAACCTGGAAAGAATAAATGCCACCTCATGCATGGTGAATTACTATGACCTTAATGTTGTATGCCATTGATTATGCCACATTCATTGTGCAAAACACTATCATATTTTCTCCAACTGAATAAATGAGTAAATGCATTCATATTTCAAATTAAGACAAAAAGTTTTGTTCAGTGGTTTTTCAAAAGCCTCTCAGTGTCAATATGCCTTCATCTTTTTAAAAAAATTTTTATTTATTTATTTTTGACAGGCAGAGTGGACAGTGAGAGAGAGAGAGACAGAGAGAAAGGTCTCCCTTTTTCCGTTGGTTCACTCCTCAATGGCCGCTGCAGCCAGTGTGCTGTGGCCAGCGCACCATGCTGAATATGCCTTCATCTTAGAAAAGGTAACAGTATGTCTCTTCACAGTACTTATGGGGCCCCTCAACAGCTTTACTATCTTGTACAATCCCTTTATACAGATACTAACCCTATCCAGCTTCACCAGAACCACAGTATGACATCATGTTTAATGGCATTCTTCCTCTAAGAGATCTGTTTAACACACTCAAGAGGAATGGAGAAGTCTAATACTTCTTTGTCTTGGGTTTTGGTGGAAATGTACTTCCTGCTTTCATATGTTGATTAATCTCTTTGATGCTGCTACTTTACAAGTCAGCACATATTAAATGGGACCTCCTCCAGGAAATACTCTAGAATCAGTCAAAATGAAAATCAATAGGCACTGCTAGTGATCCCAGAGATTTGTTCCATCTAGACACCTCCACAACCTTCTCTCATGGCTCCTGGGTTCTCTGATGGCCACTAGTTCTCACGGTCTGTGAAGCAAAAAGCTGTCTCTCTTAGACCATGATACATACCAGTAAAATAAAATTTTCAGCCCACCTACTGTTCCCTGTAAATAGCCTCTCATAGGCCTTATGCCTGTGACTTCCCCTACCCATTTGCTTACTCTGATTTTGAAAATTGAAGCAGCATACAAACCTGAGCATGGGGGCCAGTGCTATGGTGTGGTGGATTAATCCACTGCCTGCAGTGCTAGCATTCTACATAGGTGGCAATTTGACTACCAGCTGCTTACAATCAAAGTAACTACTAATGTACCTGAGAAAGCAGAAGATGACACATGTGCTTGGGCCTTGCACCCACTTGGGAGGACCAGATGGGGCTCCTGGCTTCTAGCTTCAGCTTGGCTCAATTCTGAGTGTTACAGCCATTTAAGGGAGTGAACCAGAGATGGAAGCTCTCTCTCTCTCTCTATCCCTAACTTTCTTTCTGTAACTCTGCATTTCAAATCAATTAAAAAACCATGCAAATCAACTCACCAAAATAAATTAACTTAAAAAAAGACACCTAAACATGGCTACTAAGTTTTCCATAATATAAGATGGAGCCAAACCCTAGCCCTCTGTCATATTTCACCTGTCAGAGATTGGCCTCCAATGGTTTCTAAGGTTAGATGTAAGGATACATAGGAAGGCCACCCCCAAATCAAACAGCAAAAGCTATTCAAATGCAACTGTACACCATTCAACTGAGATTCCTTTTGGTCTGGATGCATACATTGGCTTGAAATTCAGAGACCAAAACCTTAAAGGAAGCAACTGTAACAAGCAAAAATGACAAATGATGTGATCGACAGGCTGCAAATTTTGGCTACTACCAGTCTCAATATCCAAAGCTTTGTGACCAGATTAATAACCATATGACTACCCATAAAATAAAGTTACAGGCTAATGCTATAACTCAAACATCACTCATAGGTGCTTTCATTGGCAAATGACACATCACTTCATAAACATTTTCCAAAATTAGAGAGTATGTTATAAAACCTATTTGTATCTATGTTCATCAGGGATATTGGTCTGTAATTTTCTTTCAATGTTGCATCTTTTTCTGGCTTAGGAATTAAGGTGATGGTAGCTTCATAGAAAGAATTTGGGAGGATTCCCTCTTTTTCAATTGTTTTGAATAGTTTGAGAAGAATTGGAGTTAGTTCTTCTCTAAATGTCTGGTAGAACTCAGCAGTGAATCCATCTGGTCCTGGGCTTTTCTTTGTTGGGAGGGCCTTTATTACTGTTTCAATTTCTGTGTCAGTTATTGGTCTGCTTAGGTTTTCTATGTCTTCCTGGCTCAATTTAGGTAGGTTGTATGTGTCCAAGAATCTGTCCATTTCTGATAGATTTCCCCGTTTGCTGGCATACAAGTTCTTGTAGTAATTTCTGATGATTCTTTTTATTTCTGTGGTGTCTGTTGTTACCTTTCCCTTTTCATCTCTGATCCTATTGATTTGGGTCTTTTCTCTTTTTTGGTAGTTAGTTGGACCAATGGGGTGTCCATTTTGTTTATTTTTTCAAAAAACCAGCTCCTCGTTTGGCTGAATTTTGTAATTTTTTTTGGATTCAATCCTGTTGATTTCTTCTTTGATTTTAATTCTTTCTCTTCTCCTACTGGGTTTGGGTTTGGTTTGCTGCAGATTTTCTAGGTCCTTGAGATGACTTGAAGCTCATCTATTTGGTGCCTTTCCAATTTCTTGATGTAGGCACCTATTGATATAAACTTTCCTCTTAACACTGCTTTTGTTGTATCCCATAGGTTTTGGTATGTTGTGCTGTTATTCTCATTACTTCCAGAAAATGTTTGATTTCCCTTTTCATTTCTTCTATGACCCATTGTTCATTCAGGAGCATGTTGTTCAGTCTCCATGTGTGCACGTTCTCTAGTGATTCCTGAGTTGCTAATTTCCAATTTCATTCCTTTGTGGTCTGAGAAGCTGCATGGTATGATTCTAATTCTTTTGAATTTGCTGAGACTTGCTTTATGGCCTAGTATGTGGTCAATCCTAGAGAAGGTTCCATGTACTGCTGAGAAGAATGTAAAGTCTTTAGATGTAGGATGAAATATTCTGTAGATATCTGTTAGATCCATTTGGTCTATAGTCTCATTTAAATCTACTGTCTCCTTGTTGATCTTCTGTCCTGTTGATCTGTCTAACTCTGAGAGTGGAGTATTGAAGTCCTCCAGTACTATTGTATTGGGGTCTAAGTCTCCCTTTAAGTCCCTTAACAAGTCTTTTAAATAAGCTGGTGCCCTGTAATTAGGTGCATATACATTGATAATCATAATATCTTCCTGATGAGTGGATCCGATAATCATTAAATAGTGCCCCTCTTTGTCTCTCCTAACAGTTTTTGTGGTAAAGTTTATGCTGTCCAATATTAAGATGGCTATGCCCGCTCTTTTTTCATTTCTGTTGGCATGGTATATCTTTTTCCAGACTTTCACTTTCAGCCTGTATGCATCATTGTTGGAAAGATGAGTTTCTTGTAAGCAGCAAAAAGATGGGTTTTGTTCCTTAACCCAGTCAGCCAATCGGTGTCTTTTAACTGGACAGTTCAAGCCATTAACATTCAATGTGACTATTGAGAAGGAGTAACTTTGCCCTGTCATTTGCCAAAGATATTTTCTAATATATGGTTTGAGATTCCTGTGATCTTTTGCTCTGAGGTTTCCTTCCTTTACCTTCTTTCATATTGGTGACCGTGTTTCTGTGTTTCTGTATGTAACACATCTTTAAGCATCTTTTGCAGGGCTGGACAAGTGGCGACAAATTCTTTCAATTTCTGTTTGCTGTGAAAGGTCTTTATTTCACCTTCATTCATAAATAAGAGCTTTGCAGGATAGAATATTCTGGGCTGGCCGTTTTTCTCTCTTAGTACCTGGGCTATATCTTGCCATTCTCTCCTAGCTTGTAGGGTTTCTGAAGAGAAGTCAGCTGTGAGTCTAATTGGAGTTCCTCTGAGAGTAATCTGGCGTTTCTCTCTTGCACATTTTAGGATCTTTTCTTTGTGTTTCATTGTGGTGAGTTTGATTACGACGTGTCGTGGTGAGGATCTCTTTTGGTCATGTTTATTAGGGGTTCTATGAGCTTCCTGTACTAGGATGTCTCTGTCCTTCTCCAAACCTGGGAAATTTTCTGCTAGTATCTCACTAAAAAGGCCGTCTAATCCTTTCTCCCTCTCCATGCCTTCAGGAACTCCTAGAACCTGAATGTTGGGTTTTTTAATAGTATCCTGTAGATTACTGATGCAAAACAATCAACGTAATACACTACATTAACAGACTGCAGAAGAAATACCATATGATTCTCTCAATAGATGCAGAGAAAGCATTTGATAAAATACAACACCCTTTCATGATGAAAACTCTAAGCAAACTGGGTATGGAAGGAACATTCCTTAATACAATCAAAGCAATATATGAAAAACCCATGGCCAACATCCTGTTAAATGGGGAAAAGTTGGAAGCATTTCTGCTGAGATCTGGTACCAGACAGGGATGCCCACTCTCACCACTGCTCTTCAATATAGTTCTGGAAGTTTTAGCCAGAGCTATTAGGCAAGAAAAAGAAATTAAAGGGATACAAATCGGGAAGGAAGAACTCAAACTATCCCTCTTTGCAGATGATATGATTCTTTATTTAGGGGACCCAAAGAACTCTACGAAGAGACTACTGGAACTCATTGAAGAGTTTGGCAAAGTAGCAGGATATAAAATCAATGCACAAAAATCAACAGCCTTTGTGTACACAGGCAATGCCATGGCGGAGGAAGAATTTCTAAGATCAATCCCGTTCACAATAGCTACAAAAACAATCAAATACCTTGGAATAAACTTAAGCAAAGATGTTAAAGATCTCTACGATGAAAACTACAAAACCTTACAGAAAGAAATAGAAGAGGATACCAAAAAATGGAGAAATATTTAATGCTCATGGATTGGAAGAATCAATATCATCAAAATGTCTATTCTCCCAAAAGCAATTTATACATTCAATGCGATACCAATCAAGATACCGAAGACATTCTTCTCAGATCCGGAACAAATGATGCTGAAATTCATATGGAGACACATATGACCTTGAATAGCCAAAGGCATCTTGTACAACAAAAACAAAGCCGGAGGCATCACAATCCCAGATTTCAGGACATACTACAGGGCAGTTGTTATCAAAACAGCATGGTACTGGTACAGAAACAGATTGATAGACCGATAGAACAGAATAGAAACACCAGAAATCAATCCAAACATCTACAGCCAACTTATATTTGACCAAAGATCCAAATCTAATTCCTGGAATAAGGACAGTCTAGTCAATAAATGGTGCTGGGAAAATTGGATTTCCACATGCAGAAGCATGAAGCAAGACCTATACCTATCACCTTACACAAAAATTCACTCAACATGGATTAAAGACTTAAATCTATGACCTGAAACCATCAAATTATTAGAGAGCATTGGAGAAACCCTGCAAGATATAGGCACAGGCAAAGACTTCTTGGAAAATACTCCAACAGCATAGGCAGTCAAAACCAAAATTAACATTTGGGATTGCATCAAATTGAGATGTTTCTGTACTTCAAAGGAAACAGTCAGGAGCGTGAATAGGAAACCGACAGAATGGGAAAAAATATTTGCAAACTATACTACAGATAAAGGGTTGATAACCAGAATCTATAAAGAAATCAAGAAAATCCACAACAACAAAACAAACAACCCACTTCAGATATGGGCCAAGGACCTCAAGAGACATTTTTCAAAAGAGGAAATCCAAATGGCCAACAGACACATGAAAAAATGTTCAAGATCTCTAGCAATCAGAGAAATGCAAATCCAAACCACAATGAGGTTCCATCTCACCCCGGTGAGAATGGCTCACATTCAGAAATCTACCAACAATAGATGCTGGAGAGGATGTGGGGAAAAAGGGACACTAACCCACTGTTGGTGGGAATGCAAACTGGTTAAGCCACTGTGGAAGTCAGTCTAGAGATTCCTCAGAAACCTGAACATAACCCTACCATACAACCCAGCCATCCCACGCCTTGGAATTTGCCCAAAGGAAATTAATTTGGCAAATAAAAAAGCCATCTGCACATTAATGTTTATTGCAGCTCAATTCACAATAGCTAAGACCTGGAACCAACCCAAATGCCCATCAACAGTAGACTGGATAAAGAAATTATGGGACATGTACTCCATAGAATACTATACAGCAGTAAGAAACAACAAAACCCAGTCATTTGCAACAAGATGGAGCAATCTGGAAAACATCATGCTGAGTGAATTAAGCCAGTCCCAAAGAGACAAATATCATTTGTTTTCCCTGATCGGTGACAACTGAGCACCAAAGGGGAAACCTGTTGAAGTGAAATGGACACTATAAGACACAATGACCTGATCAGCTCTTGTCCTGACTCTAGATGTACAATGTAATACTTTATCCTTTTTAGTATGTGTTGTTGTTGTTGTTCTAGTACTAGTGGTTGAACTCTGTAATTAACACACAATTGTTCTTAGGTGTTTAAATTGTAACTGAAAAGTGATCCCTGTTAAAATTAAGAGTGGAAAAAGAGAGGGAGGAGATGTACAAATGGGGACATGCTCAATCAGACTTGCCCCAAATGGTGGAGTTAGAAATGTGCCAGGGTATTCCAACACAATCCCATCAAGGTGGCATGTACCAATGCCATCTCACTAGTCCAAGTGATCAATTTCAGCTCACAATTGATGTCTCTTATAGGTCTAAGAGTCAAAGGGATCACACAAACAAGACAAGTGTCTGCTAATACTAACTGATAGAATCAAAAAGGGAGAGAAGGATCCAACATGGGAAGCAGGATACACAGCCGACTCATAGAATGGCGGACGTCCTAAACAACACTCTGAACTCAGAATCAGCCCTTAAGGCATTCGGATCTGGCTGAAGAGCCCATGAGAGTATTGTAGGCATGGAAAGCCAAGATACCATGGGAAAAAAAAGACCTAAATGAAAGATCTCTGTGAGTGAGATCCCAGTGGAAAGAACGGGGCCATCAAATAAGGAGGTACCTTTCTCCGAAGGGAGGAGAGAACTTCCACTTTGACTATGACCCTATCGGAATAAGAGCAAAGTCAGCGAACTCTAAAGGCTTCCATAGCCCTGACAACTCATGACTAGAGCCTAGGGAGATTACTGACGCCATGAACAGGAGTGTTCAAATTGTTAAGTCAGCAACAGGAGTCACTGTGTACTTGCACCCCATGTGGGATCTGTCCTTAATGTGTTGTCTAATGTGAAGTGATGCTATAACTAGTACTGAAACAGTATTTTTATACTTTGTGTTTCTGTGTGGGTACAAACTGATGAGGTCTTTACTAATTATATACTGAATCGATCTTCTGTATATAAAGATAATTGGAAATGAAAAAAAACAACCTGGTGTTAAATTTGAAATGTCATAGAAAATTAATTTTTAAAAAATATTATGTAGGATCTCTGTCTTTAATGTGCTGTACACTGTTATTTAATGCTATAACTAGTACTCCAACGGTAGTTTTTTCACTTTGTGTTGCTATATGGGGCAAATTTTACCTAATATATACTAAATATTACCTAATATATACTAAACTGATCTTCTGTATATAAAGAGAATTGAAAATGAATCTTGATGTGAATGGAAGGGGAGAGGGATCGGGAAAGGGGAGGGTTGTGGGTGGGAGGGAAGTTGTGGGAGGTGGGAAGCCATTGTAACCCATATGCTGTATTTTGGAAATTTATATTCATTAAATAAAAGTTTAATAAATGGAAAAAAATTTGTCATAAAATTAATATTTAAAAAAAACCTATTTGTGAATGAAAAAAGGAAAAACCTGGTGTTAAATTGGAAGTGGCAATGAAAATTAATTAATTAATTAATTAATTTATAATAAAAATTATAATATATAATATTATATATAAATATATATAAATTATATATATATAAATTATATATAAATTATATATAAATATAAAAATTAAATAAAAATTAATTAATTTTTTAAAAAAATATATTATGTAAGATCTCTGTCTTTAATGTACTGTATACTCTTATTTAATGATATAACTAGTACTCAAACAGTATTTTTTTTCACTTTGTGTTACTATATGGTGGCAAACTGTTGAAATCGTTACGTAATATATACTAAACTGATCTTCTGTATATAAAGAGAATTTAAAATGAATCTTGATGTGAATGGAAGGGGAGAGGGAGCGGGAGAGGGGAGGGTTGTGGGTGGGAGGGAAATTTTGGGAGGGGGAAGCCATTGCAACCCATAAGCTGTATTTTGGGAATTTATATTCATTAAATAAAAGTTTAATTAAAAAAAGAAACTTTGCACAGCAGCCCATAAACATGGACAATTATTATTTTTAAAAACTTGTTTATTGATTTTATTCAGTTATTTTAATTTTAAAAGCTTTGATTCTAGCTGAGAAGTTATTTGAAAATCTGCTTTTGATTAAAAATAGAATTATTCCTGAAAAAAAAAACTATTTGTAACAGAATTCCTCTCATTACCCATCAGTACCAAAATTGTGCCTGATAGATTCTGAAGCCTTGAACTGCAATGACAGTGCCAGACTCCAATATCATCATTGCTAGCTCTGCACCCTCAAATTTTCTGGACTTAGCAATAGTTGCAAACCAATCTTCCTTATCCAGTGTTGAAACAGCTATGGTCTTGGGATACTCCTTGAATTCTCCCAAAATGCACATCCCATGCTTCCTTGCTTAAAAGTAAAACCTGGTAAAGGTTGCTACTCTGTCATTCTAATAATCAGTAAAGATTTTCTTTTCTCCACCAGGAGTCAGCTGACTCATTTCTGTGAATGGATCCATTCCCTGAGAAAAAATAAAATATTCCTCATTTCCTTATCTCCTGTCATGCTGTAGCTTTCTGTCATGAACCCTCATGCTGAGCCTCTGGCTATGATCCCCAAAAATACATATTTCCCTTACATTATGCACTGCTGCTCCTCTTCTGGGCCAGTTCTCTGCCTATCACCTGGGAAAGCAGTGGAAAATGGTTCAAGTGCTTGGGACCCTGTACCCATAGGAGAGACATGAAGGAGCTCCTGGCTACTAGTTTCAGATTGGCTCTGCTCCAGCTGTTTCATCCATTTTGGGAGTGAACCAGCAGATGGAAGACCTTTCTCTCTGCCTCTTAAATAAGCAAATAAAATCTTTTTTAAAAAGTGAAAAAAAGAATATAATGCTGAAATTTTTTTTACAAATGCACCCATATAAGAGGATCTTTAATAAGTATATGGAAAATACATATTGTGAAAAACTATGTGTAGTTTCAAATTTATTTGCACCAATGTGAACTTATTTTTTTTTCACCAAATTCTGTAATGTTCTCACGTATTGTTGAAATCTTTCTCTTCATAGCATTGATATTTGGATATGAGGTCATTTCCATGTACTGTTACTTGGCAATGAGTGTGTGGACTTACTATTGTGACTTTTGGACTTATAAGAAGAGGAAGAGAGGCTGCCACTGTGGTGCAGTAGGTTAATCCTCCACCTGTGGTGCCAACATCCCATTTGGGCACTGGTTCTAGTCCTGGCTGCTCCTCTTCCAATCCAGCTCTCTGCTATAGCCTGGGAAAGCAGAATATGGCCCAAGTGCTTGGGCTCAGGCACCCACATAGGAGACTGAGAAGAAGCTCCTGGCGCCTGACTTTGGATTGGCACAGCTCCAGCATTTGCAGTCATTTTGGGAGTGAACCAGTGGAAGGAAGACCTTTCTCTCTGTCTGTCCCTCTCACTATCTATAATTCTACATCTCAAATAAATAAATAAAATCTTTGAAAAAACAGAAAGAAAAAGTATGTTCCTCTTCCAATACATGGACACATTGAAGAAAAAAAATGAATGGCATGATAAGATAGCACCAATCTGCAAAAGAGAGAGCCTTCACTAAAAACCAAATCAGTCGATTAGGAGACAGCAAGATGGCAGAATAGGCAGGGAGCACACTTAGTCCAGGGGGAGAGAAAGTTTAATATAAGTGGAGATACTGCAGGGTCAAGGAAGAGTAAGGGATGAAACAGCAGAGGAAACTCTTCCGGAACTAGTGATTCACAGTGGACCTGCGTGGAGAGCGTGGGAGCCCAAGTTCGGGACACCAGCGGCAGACTCAACACACCAGCGCTGGAACGCGAGGTGAGCCGAACCTCAATAGCCCGAGACACCAGCAGGCAAGCGGAAAGAGAAGGCTAGAGGGAACGAGGCTTGAAACTCCGTGGGGAAAAATTCACCAGGCTAACTAGAAGAGAGAGAGGAAAAAAAAAAGTGACCGATACGGACACAAGTTTCTCTCTCTCCGCTCACCTCTCAAAGGCGAGCAAGACAGAGCAGGCGCCATTTTGGACATACATCATAAGCAGGGCGACCTCAGGTCTGCACCAGCCCTGAGCCTAGCAGAAAAACCTGACTGTGTGGGGAGGGGTGAAATAACAGGAGATTAGCATCTAACTTGGCAACCCAGTGGGAGACTGCAGGAGAATTGGAGCCCACACTGAGGGCAGCAGAGATTCCCTGTGTGGTCCTTGGGAAAGAGCTTCCGATCTCTGGCTCCTGTGGGTATATCATTTGCCTGCTAACTACCTCCAATTACGTTCAGCTGTGTGGAATTACTTCCCTTTTAAATCAAAAAAAGAAAGAGAGATTTACCACACCTAACCTGGGAGTGTCATCCTTGACACACCCTCAACCCTGAGGAACCAAACACAGCTCTCAATCCACACTCATCTCAAGCCTCTAAAGCTCCACTGAAAGCACACAGTCCACTTAATATAGAGCCATAGTGTAACAAGAAAAAACACCACAGTGAAGAAACCAAATATCTCCAACATGCCAAACAACAAACGCAAAAACCAAGCTAACAAGAACAAGGAAGAAACTATGACACCCCCAAATGAAAAAGACACCCCAATTCAAGATTATGAAGATGATGAGATAGAAGAAATGCAAGAAGCAGATCTCAAAAAATTGATAAGAACATTAAGAAGTTCTCAAAAACAAATTCTTGAACTACAGAAATCCTTCATGGACAAGATAGAAAATCTCTCTCGTGAAAGTGAAATATTAAGGAGGAATCAAAATGAAACGAAACAACTAGTGGAACAAGAAACTCTGATAGTGACTAGAAATCATAATGAAATGAAGAGTTCAATAGATCAAATGACAAACACATTAGAGAGCCTTAAAAACAGAATGGATGAAGCAGAAGAGAGAATATCAGACTTAGAAGACAGAGAACAGGAAAGGAAACGGGCAAACCAAAGAAAAGAAGAAGAAATTAGAAATCTAAAAAATATTGTCGGGAATCTACAGGATACTATTAAAAAACCCAACATTCGGGTTCTAGGAGTTCCTGAAGGCATGGAGAGGGAGAAAGGATTAGAAGGCATTTTCAGAGAGATACTAGCAGAAAATTTCCCAGGTTTGGAGAAGGACAGAGGCATCTTAGTACAGGAAGCTTATAGAACCCCTAATAAACATGACCAAAAGAGATCCTCACCACGACATGTTGTAATCAAACTCACCACAGTGAAACATAAAGAAAAGATCCTAAAAGGTGCAAGAGAGAAACGTCAGATCACTCTTAGAGGATCTCCAATTAGACTCACAGCAGACTTCTCATCAGAAACCCTATAAGCTAGAAGGGAATGGCGAGACAAAGCCCAGGTACTAAGAGAGAAAAACTGCCAGCCCAGAATACTATATCCTGCAAAGCTCTCATTTGTGAATGAAGGTGAAATTAAGACTTTTCATAGCAAACAGAAACTGAAAGAATTTGTTGCCACTCATCCTGCCCTGCAAAAGATGCTTAAAGATGTGTTACACACAGAAACACAGAAACATGGTCACCAATATGAAAGAAGGTAAAGGAAGGAAACCTCACAGCAAAAGATCACAGGAAGCTCAATTTCTCTTTGACATAGAATTAAACTCTGATGCTCTGTTAAAGCAATGTGTTAAAGTAATCTATTATGTTCTCTTGATGTCTGTTAAATTCTAATTGTTCAAAAACAGCTGCATTTTTATTAAGAGCTATGGGTTATTTAAATATGTGCTTTTTTCAAAAATTTGAATAATCACCTTGTAACAATGATCAAATTTGGTCTATGTTATGTCATGATTATAAGGAATCTTATTTCAACCAGCTATTTTGGATTTTGAGCCTTCTTGGCATTCTTGACAGGCATTCAAAAAAAGTTTCAAACAATCTGGTCTCTAAAATTTCCAGTAAATCCTGGACTTTGGTTTTTTCAGTTTGGGCCCAACTGAAAAAATCGAAGGACCTATGTCTCTCATCTTATAGAGACACCAACTAATCAGTCTATTTGGAGTATATTAGAAGCACTGTCAAGATGTGATGTAGTACCAGACTTTAAGTTTCTATAATGGAAAATGCTATTAATACAAATGTTTGAGAATTAAAAAGTCTAATGATCTTGTGTTACTAGACATGATAGTTATTTAATGAGAAAGCCCCAGAGGCTTAAAGGGTTAAATACTTGTAAAATCCTACAGGTGCTTTCAAAAATACTGTGAAGTAAGCAAGTGCCTCTTGTTGGTTGATGAGTTTATAATTTTAAACATGGCGACTTGAAGTCTTTTGTCATCCACAGTTATATATGATCTGCTGCTCATAATACTAAAGTGTTGTTGGTTCTGTGTTTAGCTGTCCTCCTATAGGTTCCTATAGACTTTTTCCAGCCACTTTTATTGTATTCAGTACTTTGGGATGGCTCTGTAAACAGATGAAGCCAATAATGTATTAACAGTACCAACTGAGAGAAAGTATGGTTAACTGAGGTTACTATAAAGAAAAAGCAATTCAAATCAATTGGCAATCTACAAAAAGAGTTAAAGATTTTAAAAGCTATTATTAAAATTGCTATATTGGTCTATTATGCTATATTATATGTGTGTACATATTGTATGTCCATATGGGGGAAATTTTATTAAGAGTTTTATTTTAAATGGCTTATAGATAAGATTGTCCATAAATTTAAGCTGCTAAAATCAATCAAAGATACATTTTAATTTGTGGGACCTGAATCTGTGTATCATATGTTTTAGACTTGTTGGTAGAATGAAACTAAAAACATTTTAGATGGTTGTGCTTAAGTTTACTGGCTAAACAAACTACACCATGTTAGATATTTAAGAGGTGTTTTCAAATACATGATTCTTAAAATTTATAGAAGGCATTGGACCTTCTGATAAATGTTTTCTTAAGTTGTTATCTAATGGTTGAAACGGTTTGCTAAGTATTCATGTGATATTGCTATTGTCAGCAAGCGATCTAGGACTTGCTCCCTCATTTCTCTATTCTAAGCCCAACTTGTTCTTTCATTTATCTATTCTCTTCAAGGTAGGAAACTAATTCTATTATGAAGGAATCTGTAGGATGCACAATTTAATCTTTAGACCTTATAAAAGAGATGGCTAACATTTTTCTGCAATAGCATAGCCAAAATAAGAACTCAAATAATAATCTCATAGCTAGATTCACTTCGCCATCAGCGAAGTATACAGTAAGTAGAAAAAACCTCCCTTTCAGACCAAAGGGAAAGAAAGTTTTAAGTGAGAATATAATTTTCCTCATGGGCATTGTCTACCTTAGAAAAACTACTACAGAACATGCCTGTGACTATAGACTTGTCGTTCAGGCCACCGAAGATTAGAGATGGGACTTGGGCACTCCCTTGACTTGCATCCTCTGGTCTGCTTTAACACAAACCAGGAGGAAAAGAAAGCTTGGCATCAGAAGCAATGGGTGGCAGGCCTATTAATGGCTGATCTGTACAGTGATCTGCCCTCAAGGAGACCCAACAGGCCAGTCCACTGCAGTGGCTTTCAATGTGGTAAGCCTGGGCTTCAGCAGAAGTCAGCTTGTGAAGAGCCCTGGCAGCTCTGCCAAGAGTTGGATCACTGGAAATGGACCTGCCCTGGAGTCGAAGGATGCCCAGGTCAGAGCCACAGATCTTATTGGCTCTAAGCTGAAAAGCCCTTCACTCAGCCCAACTTCCAAAGTGACCACTGCAGCTGAGGGGATGGTCAAGTAGGGTCAGCAACATTGCAGGCAGAACTGTACATTTCTTGTTAGAGATGCCATCTGCCTTTACCTGGCCAGCTCTCCTCCCAGGCCAGCCAAGTAATGAAAGTCAACAGAGTGCCTTCCCCTAGGAGGTTCACACCTCCCTTAGGATATACCCCATGTGAAGAGATAGATAGGTCTGGGCCTCTGAATTTACAAGGCCTAAAGCCCACCAGATTATTATCAAGCCCCTTCTATCAGGTTCTATTTGCCTCTCAATCAGAAAAATTACTTGTAGCTTAGACAGCACCTTTCTTAGCTCCTCTAATAATGACTCTGTCCTTTGTTCTAGGCCCTGTCTAGTGCACTTGGGCCTCATTCCTTTGTAATCATAACCTCTACTCTAACACCAATGGCTCTACTCCCAACATGTGTGTACTGATGGTCCTCTTCCCCACTTAATGCTGTATAATTGTTCAAACCTGGTAAATGCCACTCTTAGGATCATTGGTTACTATCCTCACTCTGTCTTTTATGACCTTGTCTAAATATGATCAGAGTCGGTAAACTTGGAAGGCTTCCATAGCCTTGGCAACTCATGACGACAGCCTAGGATGGTTACTGGCGCCATAAACTAGAGTGTCAATTTGTTGGGTCAACAACAGGAGCCACTGTGCACTTGCTCCTCATGTGGGATCTCTGTCCTTAATGTGCTGTCCATTGTGATTTAATGCTATAACTAGTACTCCAACAGTGTGTTTCACTTGTGTTTCTATGTGGGTGCAAACCGTTGCAATTTTTATACTAAATTGATCTTCTGTATATAAAGAGAATTGAAAAATGAATCTTGATGCAAATGGAAGGGGAGAGGGAGCGGGAGAGGGGAGGGTTGCGGGTGGGAGGGAAGTTATGGGAGGGGGAAGCCATTGTAATCCATAAGCTGTACACTGGAAATTTATATTCATTAAATAAAAGTTAAAAAAAAAACCAAAAAAATAAAAATAACACACAAAAAAACCAAATCAGTCAACACTCTGATATTGAACTTCCCATCTTTCAGATATGTGACAAATAATTTAATTTTGCTTAACCAATATATGCTATAGTATTTTTCTATGGCACCCCAAGAAATTTAAGAATAATGATGGCACAAAAATTGATGTATTTTTATAGCTTTGATTTAACTAAGATTAGATTCTACGTTTAGTTCTGTAATAGGAACAATTTGTGTACTATTTAAATTGTGGAATGCATTTTATACAAAAGAAGGGAATGCATTTTGAGAAATCAGATGAGGAAAGTTATAGACGATATTTTTATTTATATATCTTTATTCATATAATCTATTTATTTAGTTTACTTTTTTCTAATTTTATTTAAGGAATACAAACTTCATGAATTTCATTTATACAAATTTAGGAACATAGTGATTCTTCCAACCCTACCACCTTACCGTTCATACTCCCATCCTTCTTTCTCCTCCCTGTCCCATTCCTATTATTATTTTTCACAAAGATCTATTTTCAGCTGCCTTTAACCCAAGATTAAACCTACACTAAATAGTTCAACAAATTGTATGAAGAAAAAAAAACATCATTCCTCAACAGTCAAGACAAGAGTTGTTCAAAATCATCGTATCACAAAGTGTCAGTTTTATCACTATAGATTAAGTTTTAGGGGCTCTATTAATTACTAGAGATCAGAGAGAACATATAGTATTTTTCTTTTTGAAACTGGTTTATTTCACCAAGTATAATGGCTTCCAGTTGCTTGCAATTTATTACAGGTGACATGATTTCATTTTTTTTACTGCTGTGTAGTATTCCATAGTGTATATATACCAGAATTTATTTATCCAGTCCTCAGTTGGTGGACATCTAGCTTGATCCCATATATTAGCTACTGTGAATTGAGCTGTGATAAACATGCAGTTACAGATCACTCTTTCATATGCTGATTTCATTTCCTTTGGGTAAATTCCTAGGCGTGGGGTGGCTGGGTCATATGGTACGTCTATATTCATATTTCTGAGGTATCTCCATTTTTCTTCTACAGTGGCTGTACCAGTTCATATTCCCACTAACGATGCATAGGGTGCCCTTTTTCCCACATCCTTGTCAGCGTTTGTTGTTTTATTTCTGTATAAAAGCCATTCTAATTAGTAGACTGAATATTTTTATCTTCCCAAAACTCATTTATTGAAACTATTATGCCCAATGTGATGACATTTAGAAATGTAGCCTTTGGTAGGTACATTAGGTTCAGATTACATCATGAGGGGGGCCCTCATATTGTGATTATGTGAGAGACACACCTTACTTTCTGCCTGCAGATACTGAAGAAAGGTTATGTGAAGCCACAGGAGGAAAGTAACTCCCTTCAAGAAAGGAAGTGATTAGGACTTTGCTTTGGCATAGAAGGTTAAGCCTCCACTTGCAGTGCTGGGATTCCACATGGCCTCTGGTTTGAGGCCCTGGTGATCCAGTTTTGATCCAGCTCCCTGAGAATGAACTTGGGATAGCAGTGGAAGATGCCCCAAATTCTTGAGTCCCTGCACTCATGGGGGAGATCCAGATGAAGCTCCTGATTCCTGGCTTCAGCCTGATCTAGCTGTGATGCTTGTATTCACTTGGGGAGTGAACTAGCTGATGGAAGATTCTATCTCTCCTTCTCTCTCCCTGTAACTCTGTCTTTCCAATAATAAAGGATATTTAAGATTTGAACTTTATAAAATAATAAAATTAACTGGTATGTCACATCCTGCAAAAGAATATGAATTACATTCAAGTGTACATGCAACATTTCCACAGAAAACAATTTGCTCAGTCATGAACTATCCTGAATAAATTTTAAAAGACTGAAATAATTTGAAGTACTTTCTCTGACAACAGTTAAAGGTGAGTATTTGGCCTAATGTTTAAAACAATCCTTCATATGCTAAGTATGCCTGAATTCATGTCTTGGTTTGGCACCCATCACAGCTTCCTGATAATTTGCATTCTTGGAGGAAGCAGATAATGGCCCCAAGTACTTGGGCCTCTGCCACCCATATCGGGGACCTGGATTTGATTTCTGATTCCATTTAGCCTGGATCAACCCTAGCTCTGGTGAATGTATGGGGAGAAAACCATGAGCTAAGCAACTCTTTTTATCAAATGAAATGTAGATTTTAAGGCCAGCACCATGGCTCACTTGGCTAATGCTCCGCCTGCAGTGCCAGCATCCCATATGGGCACTGGGGTCTAATCCCGGCTGCTCTTCTTCCAGTCCAGCTTTCTGCTGTGGCCTGCAAAGGCAGTGGATGATGGCCCAGGTGCTTGGGGACCTGCACCCATGTGGGGGACCAGGAGGAAGCACCTGGCTCCTGGCTTCGGATCGGCATAGCTCAGGTCGTAGTGGCCATTTGGGGGGTCAACCAAGGGAAGGAAGACCTTTCTCTCCGTCTCTCTTTCTCTCACCGTCTAACTTTATCTGTCAAATTAAAAAAAATGTAGATTTTAAAAATTTGAAAATCAAAAAAAATGAAGGATTATTGAGAAGCTGAAAAAAATGTGGAAATAGAGGAGTTGTGGTGAAGCAGGCAAAGCTGCCTTCTGTGACAATGGTATTCCAAATGGGCACCAGTTCATGTCCCAGCTGCCCCACTTCTGATAGAGTTCCCTGCAAATGAACCTAGGAAAGCGGAATAAGATGTCCAAGTGCTTGGGCCACTGTCACCCATGTGGGAGATCAGGAAGTAGCTCTTTGCTCCTTGATTTTGGACTGGTCCAGCTCTAACTATTGTAGCCATTTGGAGAGTGAACCAGTCTCTCTCTATCTCTCTCTCCCTATCTCTTTTAAATAAGTCATCTTTTAACAAGAAAAATATGTGGCAATAAGGTCTCCCAAATAGACACTGGTTCATAGAAGAAATAAGGGAAATTAGAAAATATTGTGACATGCTTTAAAATGAAAATACAGTGTACAAAGACACATACGACTAAGGCAAGAGTAGATGGAAATTATAAACTACAAAAATATCTATTGTAGAAAGAAGAGATATGTGAAATCAATAAACTACCCTTCCCACTTAGGAAAGTAGAAAAAGCTTGAAAAACTAAAGCCAAAATAAACAGCATAAACAAGTAAAGAATGAATGCAAAAGGACAGAGGAGTGGTGTTCTGGTGCTCACTGCTGGCAAACCTGGAGATGGACTGGTGTCAAGTCTATTCTTTAGTATACCCCAAAGTCTGTACTCAACCACTGCATTAAGGTTCTCTAATGTATTACATCACACCCTAATCACTTCTGCTCCCTTCCTGAACCCTGCATTCTCCTGCAACAGCCATCTCTGGTATTCATTTGCTCACTGAACTAAGCTCATGGGAGAGACAGACTAGCCATCATCACTCATTTTTTCTTGTTACATGTCTGCCAGCTTGGCTTGATAGGTGAGGATATGTGTAGGGTACAGACCATGTGGCTGCTGTAATCAGTGAACCTGTTTCCATCTCATGGGTGCACACAAGATATTTGAAATTTGTATGCAAGACAAACGGCTCTGCTAGTCACCATCCAGCACACAACCTTGACATCAGCCAAATCACCTCCATGTCTTGTTTAAAGACCCAGGAATAACACTAAGTGTCCAGACAGAAGATCCATGTTTGATGGATAAGGACAAAAAGGAACTCAGAAATCTAGTCCAGCTCTATGAGTAGCTAACACATCATAACAAGCAGCAAACAAATGAGTTCATACTCACCTTTACTGTTGTTTCCTGCACCGGCTGACCATCCTAGGAATCCAGGAATAGCATGAGATGACAGACCAGACTCACAATTTGGACAGCATATGTGAGCCCTGGGCTGTGCCCAGATGCACAATCCAAGCTCTCTGCACAGAATGTCATCCCCAGTCACTCCATCTATCTTTCTTTTCTGAAGTTTGAAGCCTCAGGGACAGAGACCATGAAGGAGGCTGTACAGTGACCTCCTTCCTTGTGAACATGGTTCCAGCTGCACCCAAATTCGAATGACCCTCCCTCCATCAACTGATGGCCCTATTTTGAGAACATGGCTCACTGTGACTGCCTGAAGAAATCTTTATGGGAAGTAAAGGAGTTTCCACTGCCAGCAGAAGGCACCTCTACTGGAAAGAAACTCCAGGATAGGACCAAAAACAGATCTACCAATTAGATAGCCCTGCAAATCTTCTTCTAGGAAATGTAGAGCCTGGGCTCTGGGAAATTTCCTTGGATTTCTCTACATTGGAATATCACTTACCCTTCACCGTGGGATGCTTACTGTGATTTTAGATCACAGTTTCCTGTCTTGAAAGAAAGAAAGTTATGAAAAATGAATATTTGTGGCATTTCACTTTGAATGTGACTAGACTAGTTAATGAGATATTTCCATATTAGATTTTCTTTTTTAGATTTACTTTTATTTTCTTTATAGCCTACATCAATTTCTATACTCACATTCTAAACCCAACAGAGAAAAGTGACTGCGTCTCCCACTAGAATATGTCTGCTTCATTATATTACCCAATTCTCTTTTTATTTATGTTGGAGTCAAGTTGCAATATGCAAATACACTTAAAATACTTATGTCATCTTAATCAAATTATTTATCAGTATTGAAGTTTCTATCTCTAAAGAGGCTTTCACCTTAACACTTTCTGTGGTAAGTATTCATATTTTGCCTTTGTTTGGGTTACTTTTTCAATAGAATACACATCAACATTCATTACCTTTAAAATCTGTCTATCCTGGAATTTGAGGTTTGCATCTCATGATTAACATTTTGAAGATCCTCAGGAGATATGCCCAGGGCCAATCAGCTACCCCAATGGATAGCAATGGAGGTGGAAGAGATAACTTGCAAGGTTTTCAGGATAAGCAATGAGTAACCACTGCAGGAGCATTCATTATCATGGATGTAGCCTAATCAGCAAGAAATAGCCATGAACATGCATGAAGTGCCCATCCTGAGTGGCTATATGCTGAGACCTGAACTAAATAGGAATCCAATCAGAAACCAGAAAGGATTTTGAGAATATTGAAAGGAAGTTGATAGATAGATAAAATTGATCCTCACTTTGAAGAGGGATAATGAATACAATAATATCAGACATCATTGAATTTATGTACTATTGTCTTTGTTGTAGGGGAATACCCAAGCCTGACTTAAGTCCAGTTCTTGTCCCCACATATGAAGAAATTTAAAGAAGAAAAGTAAATAAAGGGGACATCTGGTTCATGGAAGTTTGGGTCCTTTGGCCAGTTTCTGGAATCTTCTCCAAACATCTGGGATGGTTGATGAAATGTGTACAAACTAGGAACTACAGGAGGGCTAGGATCTGCATTAGTGTATGTCATGAAACTGTACTAAGCCTTTATACAGGGCCCCTGGAAATATCAAAGGATATATATCTCTCGTCTTATAGAGACACCAACTAATCAGGGTATTTGGATTATATTAGACGTGCCGTTGGCCAGCACTGTGGCTCAATAGGCTAATCCTCCTCCTGCGGCACCAGCACACCAGGTTCTAGTCCCGGTCAGGGCACCGGATTCTGTCATGGTTGCCCCTCTTCCAGACCAGCCCTCTGCTATGGCCCGGGAGTGCAGTGGAGGATGGCCCAAGTCCTTGGGCCCTGCACCCACGTGGGAGATCAGGAGAAGCACCTGGCTCCTGGCATTGGATTAGCGTGGTGCACCGGCTGCAGCGCACTGGCTGTGGCGGCCACTGGAGGATGAACCAATGGCAAAAGGAAGACCTTTCTCTGTCTCTCTCTCTCTCTCTCTCTCACTGTCCACTCTGCCTGTCAAAAAAAAGAAAGAAAATAAATAAATAAATAACATCAGAGTTTGTGGACTCAAGGAGCTTCCATAGCCTTGGCAGCTCATGACAAGAGCCATTGGTGATAACTGACATCATCAATAAGAGTGTCAATTGTTAAATCAACAACAGGGGTCACTGTGCACTACTCTTCATGTAGGACCTCTGTCCTTAATGTGTTGTACTATGAGAATTAATGCTAAAACAAGTCTTCAAACAGTACTTTATACTTTGTATCTGTGTGGGTACAAACTTGAAATCTTTACTTAGTATAAAGTTGATCTTCTGTATATAAAGTTAATTAAAAATGAATCTTAATGAAGAATGGGATGGGAGAGTGAGTAGGAGGTGGAATAGTTTGTGAGTGGGAGGGTGGGTATGGAGGGAAGAACCACTCTAATACAAATGTTGTACTTATTCATTAAATAAAAGCTTTCTATTAAAAAATAAAATAAGAAAGAACCAAATCAATAAAGAGGAAGAAAACACAATAAAAAGAAAATGAAAACACAGCATACTGACACTTGTTTGAGGTGATACTGGGAGATGAATTAAATGAAACACTTATATGGGGGCAGGTGTGTGGCACAACAGTTAGCATGCTCTAGGGAAGCCTGCATCGACTAACAAGAATGCCTAAATTAATGTATGAGCTCTGCTTCCAATCCAGCTTCCTGTCAGTGCATGTTTTGGAAGGCAGCACATAATGGCTGAATCAGTTGCATTCCTGATACTCACATGGGAGACTCACAATGGGTTCCCAGCTCTTGGCCTCAGCTGAATCAGCCTCGACTGTTACTGGCATTTGAGGAGTGAGCAAGAGATAGAAGATCTACCTCAATCATTCTCACAACTTTCCAATAAATAAAAATTTTAAAAGCAGTAAATGCAGGGGCCAGCACAGTAGTGCAGTTAGTTAAGCCACTGCATGCCTCTCCAGCATTCCCTGTGGGCACTAGCTCAAATCCCAGCTTCCCCACTTCCAATTCACTTACTGAAGAAGAAGCAAGATCAATGAGCTATGCTTTCACCCTAAGAAATCAGAGGAATAAAAGCAATTTAAACCTTAAAGCAAGGTGAAGAAAATAATGAAAGCTAGAAGTACAAGTCAATGGAACTGAAAGAAGTACAACTACAGAGAAAATTAACAAAACTAAAATTTGGTTCTTTGAAAACCTCGACAAAATTTGTAAACTTCTTCTCAGGACCAACCAAGAAAAAAAGGTGCAAATCACTAATATTGTTAATGGAACAGTGACACCATGACTGATTCCATGGACAAGGCAACAGTAAAGGAATAGTATGAACAACTCTTTGACCAAATTACCTTATTTCATAAGATAAATGAATTATGTGAATTCCTTGAAACGTAGAATATACCAAAATTCACACAAAGAAAATGGAAAAGTTAAATGGCTCCATAATTACTAAATAAGTTATAATATATAATAATTATAGTAACAAAGTATAATAAACTTATTAAATAGTTATTAAATAAATTCACATATCTTGTTTCTGCTCAGCTAAATGAAACAGTGGGCAGAAAGGTATTTACAGGGACCTACGTTGTGGCATGGCAGGTTATGAAATTGCCTGGAACAGTGTCATTCCATATAGATACCAACTGGATTCCCTCTTGTCCCACTTTTTTTTAAGATTTATTTATTTAAAAAGCAGAATTACAGAGAGGCAGAGGGAGGGAGGGAGTGGGGGGAGGCAGAAAGGGAGAGGGAGAGGGAGAGAGAGGGTGAGGGGGAGAGAGAGAGAGAGGTGTCTTCCATCCACAGGTTTACTCCCCAGGTGGACATAACAGCTGGAGCTAAGCCGATTTCAATCCAGGAGCTTTCTTCAGAACTCCCACACAAGTGCATGGACCCAAGGACTCGGGCCATCTTCTACTGCTTTCCCAGGCCATAGCAGAGAGCTGGAACAAAAGTGGAGCATCTGGGATTCGAACCAACACCCATATGGGTTGCTGGTACTGCAGGCGGAGGCTTCATCTGCTGTGCCACAGCTCTGTTCCACCTGTGATCCTGGTGTCTGCTAACATGCTTGGGAAAGCAAAAGAAGTGACCCAAGGACTTGGGCACCTGCACCCACACTGGAGTACTGATTGAATGCCTGGCTTCTGCTTCGGCCTGGCCCAGCCCTGGCCATTGTAGCCATCTTGGGAGCCGACCAACAGATGGCTGCCCCCCATCTATAACTAGTACTTACTATGAGGCGGCAGAACCCTGGGCAGGCTGGTACACAGCACAGAGGGATTCTTGGTGTCTCTAAGTTTCTGCTTTCTCCTCCGTGTGTCCAGTCTGTGAAAATCCACCAGATTACAAGCGTATTATTTCTAGTGCAGGGTGCCCATTTTCCTGCATACACGTTACACTTCAGAGCAACCCAGATTGGAGAGGCTGTCAAGGCCTCTTCTCACTGATGCGGCCAAGGCTACTTCTGGCCAGGGACAGAAAACTCCAAAAAACGTAACCCGAGCCATGGGAAAAGTTCTTCCCAAGCTGACCCCGTCCACTGGGACTCCTGTCACTCTCCCCTTCCCTTTCCTTTCTCCCACTCACATTGCTTCATCTCCCTTCCTTACCCCTCCATCTTCACGCCCCCTTTTCATCCCCCCCCTTCCTCTTTCCTCCCACCTCTCCTTTGGTCCCCTCTCCTCCTGTCCCCGACCCCCCCTCACACACACACACTCCCTGCTCTCTACACCCCAGGCCAGGCGCCTCCTGCGTGGGACCAGCTCCGTGACACCACCTACCCACTAACAGGAAAGCCGCCACAGCTGCCGACAGACATGGCCCCAAATTCCCTACAGAAAGAACGCTTCTGTTCCTCAGAACAAGGAATGCAGTCCTGAAGTGAGGACTTCTGGGAGGGGCTGAAGAGAACCGCACCTATAATTTTCCAGAAGCCAAGGAAACAAAGCCGCCGCTTCAGACCTTCAGCCTCTCCTGATCCTGGCCAGACCCTGGGGCGCTGGGTCTCCCTCAGACTTAGCCAGCAGAGTCAGAGACGGCTGCTCACGGCTTTTGCAGGCTCTGGGCAGGAGAGGACATGGTGCACAAGGGGCCACACATGCAGGTGCACTTCTGGGTCACAGAGCCTGGTGCAGGCTCACTCTCCACAGGCGGCCGTCATGGCACCACATAACACATCTGCACGCTGTTGCATCCAGTGTCAGACACCGCAGAGCTGCTTCCAGTCTCTATGCTCCAGGCTGTGACTCAGAGAGGCAGCTGGTGATGGCGCAGGTACTTGGGACCCTGCCTCCCTCTCTTGTGGGAGTCCTGAATGGAGCTCCTGCCTCCTGGCTTCTGCCTGGCCCAGCGCTGGCCATTGAAGCTGTTAGGAGAGAGAAACAGTGCATGAGGGATCGCGAGCACTCTCTGAGAGAGTGTCCATCTGGGGGTTTACCCCCAGGGGGCTACAAAGGCTAAGGCTGAGCAAGACCGAAGCAGAAGCCAGTACTTTATCCAGTACTCCAGTGTGGATTCATGGGCCTAAGTCCTTGGGCCTTCTCCCTCTGCTTTCCCAGGTGTGTTAGCAGACAGCTGGATCACAAGTGTAACGGCTTCAATGAGGGGCCCATGGTGAGGCATGGCAGTTAAAGCCACTGCCTGCAGTGCCAGCATCCTATATGGGTGCTGGTTTGAGTCTCAGCAGCTCCACTTCTGATGCAGCTCTCTGCTATGGCCTGGGAAAGCAGAAGATAGCCCACGTCTTTGGTCTCCTGCACCCACGCAGGAGACCCTGAGGAAGCTCCTGGCCCTGGCTTCAGATCTGCTCAGCTCCAGCCGTTGTGGCCATTTGGGGAGTGGACCAGCAGATGGAATACATCTCTCTCTCTCTCTCTCTCTCTCTCTCTCTCTGTGCCTCTCCTCCTCTCTGTAACTGAATTTCAAATAAATAAATAAAATCTTTTTAAAAAGTAAAAAATTAAAAAAGAAGACTTAGCTATAAAAATGGAAGACTTGGGGCCGGGGCCATGACTCACTTGGTTAATCCTCCGCCTGCAGTGCCAGCATCCCATATGGGTGCCGGGTTCTAGTACCAGTTGCTCCTCTTCCAGTCCAGTTCTCTGCTGTGGCCTGGGAGGGCAGTGGAGGATGGCCCAAGTGCTTGGGCCCCTGCACTCGCATGGGAGATCAGGAAGAAGCACCTGGCTTCGGGCTTTGGATCGGCACAGTGCCAGCCGTGGTGGCCATTTGAGGAGTGTACCAATGGAAGGAAGACCTTTCTCTCTCTCTCTCTCTCTCTCTCTCTCTCTCTCACTGTCTACAACTCTACCTGTCAAAATAAAAATTAATTAATTAATTAATTAATTAAAAAAGAAGACTTAGCTATAAATAAAATACTACATCAAGGCCAACTACTAGAACTTATTTAAAATTTGATAACATATACATAGCATACTCTATTAAAACAGATTTTTAAAAATAATTTAACTCAATCATAGAAAACATTTTGGTGCCCATTCATTCTCTTCTTCCTTACAAACATTCTGTGTGGTATTATTTCTTACTGTTACATGAAGAAATCTTTGTAATTTATTTATTCAGACCCTGATACTCATTCACATAAGGACTAGAAATACCTGTGATGTACAAGGTTCTAAACTGAACACAGGGCCGGCACTGTGGCTTAACAGGCTGATGCTCTGCCTTGCGGCGCTGGCACACCGGGTTCTAGTCCTGGTTGGGGCACCGGATTCTGTCCCGGTTGCTCCTCTTCCAGGCCAGCTCTCTGCTATGGCCCGGGAGTGCAGTGGAGGATGGCCCAAGTCCTTGGGCCCTGCACCCGCATGGGAGACCAGGAGAAGCACCTGGCTCCTGGTCAGCACAATGCGCTGGCTGCAGCGGCCATTGGAGGGTGAACCAATGGCAAAAAGAAAGACCTTTCTCTCTGTCTCTCTCTCTCACTATCCACTCTGCCTGTCAAAAAATAAAAAAATAAAAAATAAATAAATAAAAAATAAACTGAACACAGGTCTCCTTCCAAATCTCTGCCCTCCATAGTCTAGCCCTGCATTTAACATATAGATCACATTTTAAATGGGACAAATAATATGTCCCACAAAACAAGATAGAATACATAAAGGTAGCCTCTGAGCGCACTGTTGATATTATCTAGGTGGACTTTATAATTTTGGTATTTTTATCTTATTACTCAATGTTAAAATATGGGTTAATTTTAATATTGGTATAATAGAAGAAAATGGTTCATGTTTATACTGGAAGGTGGGATTCTTTTACTAAACAGTTGGCAATTTCTAAAATTAAGGATTTTATAATGTATATTAAATAGCTAAATATTATATTCTTAAAAATGTTGATATTCTATGAATGGCAGATGTCTAAACAGCACTCTGGCCTCAGAATCAGTCCTTAAGGTATTCGGATCTGGCTGAAGAGCCCATGAGAGTATTGTAGGCATGGAAAGCCAAGACACCATGGAAAAGGAAATAAAAAGAAAAAGACCTAAATGAAAGATCTCTGCGAGTGAGATCCCAGTGGGAAGAACGGGGCTATCAAAGATGGAGGTACCTTTCTCCGAAGGGAGGAGAGAACTTCCACTTTGACTATGACCCTATCGGAATAAGATCAAAGTCGGCGAACTCTAAAGGCTTCCATTGCCTTGGCAACTCATGACTAGAGCCTAGGGAGATTACTGACGCCATGAACAGGAGTGTCATATTGTTAAGTCAGCAACAGGAGTCACTGTGTACTTACATCTCATGTGGGATCTGTCCTTAATGTGTTGTCTAATGTGAAGAGATGCTATAACTAGTACTGAAACAGTATTTTTACACTTTGTGTTTCTGTGTGGGTGCAAACTGATGAAATCTTTACTAAGTATATGCAGAATCAATCTTCTGTATATAAAGATAATTGGAAATGAAAAAAAACAACCTGGTGTTAAATTTGAAATGGCATAGAAAATTAATTAATTTTTAAAAAATATCATGTAGGATCTCTGTCTTTAATGTGCTGTACACTGTTATTTAATGCTATAACTAGTATTCCAACAGTATTTTTTCACTTTGTGTTGCTATGTGGGGGCAAACTGTTGAAATCTACTGAACTGATCTTCTGTAATAAAGAGAATTTAAAATGAATCTTGATGTAAATGGAAGGGGAGAGGGAGCGGGGAAGGGGAGGGTTGCGGGTGGGAGGGAAGTTATGGGAGGGGGGAAGCTAACGCAATTCATAAGCTGTACTTTGGAAATTTATATTCATTAAATAAAAGTTTTTAATAAAAAAAGAATATAATGATATTCTCTTCCTCCCGCTCTCACTTCCTCTTTCTTTCTCCATTTTTTTCTTTCTTTTTTTTGGTGAAGTATTAAGCCTTTATACTGTAATGCAATTTTAATATATGTTATCTCAAAAACTGTATTTTACAAATTTTTCTAAATGTGTATCTCACTATAATAAAAATTCCCACTAAAATTAAAAAAAATGTTGATATTAAATTTTTTCCTATGAATAATAAATAAATAGCTATGTATATACATGCACATGTGAGTACACAAATACACACATTCGGATATAAAATTGCCTTGCCCGAACACCTGACTCCAGAGTTTTCTGGTCACCATTATTTGATCAGAAGGCTCAGGGAAGAACTGATGAAGGAGGAGGTCTTATTCCCAAAGAAGGAGGTGGAACTGGAGCCTCATAGATAGTTCTGGCCACATCAGCTGGTCCTTGGCAAGGACAGCTAATGGTGGTCCCAGGTGCATAATGTGACAGCAGTTGAGACTGTGGTGCTACCAAAGAAGACCACTGCGCAGAATGGCCAGGTTATGATGAGGATCCCTGGACATTTCAGTGCCAGCAGAGAGCTCAGCAGAGGATCCCAGACATCCTGGCCCAGGGCAAGCAGCATGGGCACGAGGGAGTACAGAGTCACCAGGCCCAGGCACGAAGGCTGTGACTGCCCTGTGCATCCCAGGGCCTCCAGGACAACTCCAGCAGATATGAAGGCTATATATATAAGGAGCAGGTGTTCAGGGTGGGAAAGGTAGATGGGGACAGAGGAGCCTAGCTCTGATTGGATGCCACTGTCCCAAATCCCTCAATGGCTGGCCAGGCTCCATGTGGTATCGTGGCCACCATGTCTCCTTCAAATAGAACATAGGGGCCCCTGCACCCCAAAATGGGTGAGCAGTCTACACCCACTGTCATTAAGCAGGAGGCCTAGATGTCAGAGGTCCTTGCTGAGGGTCCAGCCACTCTTCTGACCCTGATACCTGTGGTGCTCATGGTGTGGGGACATCTGTGCATCAACCTCAGTGTCTTCGTGGCCAGATGCTACACAACTCATCCGCAGACTGTTGGGAGTCTCAGTGTTCCCAGCTGCTTATTTATCCAGACCTTACCATGTGCCAACTCTGTCCAGTGTGCAGAGACTTCAGACTGCACTCCTGCCCCAGAACTGAGGCCATCTTGGACATAAGCACAGGATGTGATGGCTGCCTATGGGGAGGGCCATGAGAGAAGGAGAGAAAGGAAGCTGTGATGACTGACTTTTCAGGGCACTCTTAGGAGGCCTCCCTGCCCTCCCATCTGGAGGGATTAACCAGTGCTGAGTCAGGGTGAGTCAACTCAGGTGTGATGGGGACACTGGGGTGGGCTCATGGACACAGGAGGGTCTCTTTCAGATGAGGAAGTTGATGGTACCTTCAGAGTGGAGAGTATAGTGGTAGATGGGTGGGGATGGGGACCCTGGACATGGTGATCTCTGTGCCTGGGTGAGGTAAGTGAACGGAGGCAAAGAAAGGCCCCTGGAGGGAAAAAGACAGACTGTAGTACCAAGGTGGCAGCCTGGGGGGCAATGTGGGACCCAGCACTAAGGAGGTGCTAAGTGAGGGCTGAGTGACTTCCCCCAGGAGGAGCAGGCCCTGGGAAGCCCTGGGCTCCCCCACAGGTTATGATCAAGGGACTCCTCCTCATCCCTGAAGGGCCACATGGCTAAGCCCAGGCTGCAGAAGGTCTTGAGTTGTCACTGCTACAGCCAGGACACAGAGGTCTGTTCTGGAGTCTCAGGAAGGGCAGGGAGGAGCTACAGGGACAAGTGCATTTTCTGTTCTTCCTCATTCCTCTCCAGGGCCAGAGCAGAGGGCAGATGTCAAGAGGATCGATGTTGTGCCCATCACCTGACACTGCAGTACAGAAGCTGTGTCCCAGAGGTGAGGTCACCCCTCCCTCCTGGGCTTCCCTCATTCCCTGGGCCAAGCTGGCAGGCACTGTTCAGCTGGCAGCCTTGTAACCCAGAGCAGGGCTTGATCCTGGGCACCTCCTGAACCCATCAGCATGGGGCTATCAACTCAGCCTTACCCTTGCATGCTGCACTGAGGGGCACAGGAGTTCACGAAGGTGTGTGGATTCCTGCACTGCCAGGCCACCCCCACCTCACGTGACCTGTGTGCCCCTAGTGTGGGTGAACTGCTCCATGGGGCTGTACCCTCTGCATTCCCTCATCCTCACCATGAAACAGCCCAGTGAGGCAGGCTGGGAAAATTGCTGGTCACCCAGTGCCACTTAATATAGCCAGCATGCCATAAGGTGACAGTGGCAAAGACACTGACAAGGACTTGTTTGCTCAATGTGTGAGAGCCACCACACCCAGGCAGAGCCTTGCAGCATGAGCACTTTGGGAACACATGTGCAATGCACATGGAGGAACACGTGAGACCCCCACAGTAGAAGGCAGAACCTCCATCCCCTTGGCGAGCAGCAAGAAAGCACAGGAAGGCAGCCTGAGCTGGAACCAGGAGGTTGGGACAAACCTACTGCTGGCTCTGGCCTCAGAGGAGTCAGTATTGACCATGACCACCCCAGGTGCTTGAAGGACTGAGCTGCTATGCTTGCAGGGACCCACTGTCCCCTGTTAATTCCAGGCCTATGGATGCTCCTGTGCCACACGTGCTGTCCCTGTCCCTATGATCAGCAGCAGCCTAGTGCTATCTGCATGAGGGGGGGCAGGGGGGATCCTGGGGGCTGTGGTGGTCCAAGGTGCCTTGAGTCCCAGGTGCACACTCAGAGCACTGAGCATCTCTCAGGCAGGCCACCCAGACTCAGTCAGTTCGAGGGAAACTTCTTGGGGAGAGCTGAAGTGGGTACACAGCTCCCTCACCCCTGGGCAGCTTGGCCCTTCTCAGAACAGCAACCTTGCAGCTGTTGCAGCAGGTGCTGCCACACACCCACAAAGGTGGGACACTGACAGGCCTCGATCTCCTAACTGGAAGTGGACAACAAGAAGGCCCAGAATCAGGGCAAATATGCAGTATGGCTCTGCACTCAGCTGAAGGTGACCCAACCTGCTTGGGCCTGGTCAGGGGCCTGAGTCTCCCATGGTGGGTGACCCCTCACTGAGAACTCGGGGGCCTCCTCCATATCCTGCCGTCCTCTCCCTGGATCCTCTTCAGGGCCTCCTCCACATATCCCCAAACCCAGCTGGGCCTGGACATCTGTGCTTCCTGCCAAGGGCCTTAACATTCTCTTTGCTGAGCTCACCTGGGCATCTTGGCACAAGGCCAGCCCACAGGACTGGCTGGGCCCATGATGGGTGGGGGTCTCCCAGTATGAGATCACAATGGTGTGAGGTAGTGACCCTCCACCGGCTCTACGCTAACAGGGTCTGCCCACACCTGGCTGGCCCTCACCTAGGCCTGCCCTTAGCTGGCCCTGCCTTCACATGGACTTGCACCCCCTGACATTACCTTTGCCTGGCGTGGCTGGTCCAATTGTCAGACAGCTCTCCGCTGCTTCTGGGAAATGAGAGAGTGAGGACTGGTGTGAACAGAGGCCTGGCAAACTGCAGCTGGCTCTCATACCCCCTGGCTGCCATCAGGGTGAAGGGCCCAGCTGTGTGGCCCATCCTGCCCTCCCCCAAGTTTTGAGTTTGGGGCTGGCCATGGGAGCTGGGCCTAGAGACAGTCATTGCCCAGGGTCAGCTCAAAGCCAAGGGTGGCTTCAAATGTCTTGTTGGAGATGGACCCCTCCAGCAGGGGGCACCATTGGGGAGTGGTCAGGCTGTGGCTGACTCCTGTAGGGCAGGGCCTGAGATGCCAGGGAAGAGGATCTGAAGCCTGGTTAGAGTGCAGACCGAGTCTGTGCTGAGAGCTGAGGGCAGGCAGGGGGTGCACAGGGACCTTTTAGAGCCTCTGTCTGATGCTGACATTACAGGGTTTCAGTGGTCCCCTCATCAGGGATGCTGGCCACTGGGGTGACGTGGACACTGGGGCAAGTAGGGAGCCCATGACCGTCCCTCAGTGTGGGACCCAGAAGGGAATGAGCTCCCTGCAGGGAACTCTCCCTGTCAGCCAGAAGAGCTGATGTGGATTTGAGATACTTGTATGGCAATGGGGTTTTGCTGGTCCTCAGGCTGCCCCCCACCTTGTCCCTGCACTGCAGGAGATGAAAGAACAGGTCAGGCTATGTGCAAACCAATTCCAACAGATCAACTCCGCAGTAACATGGACTTTCAGAAGTCACCTAATGTTTAGAGAATGAATCAAGTGAGGTTTCTGGGCTGGAGAAGCCCGGGGATGGGAGGAGCAAGGGTCCTGGGGAACATGGAGTTCCTAGGAGAGACTCATATATAAACCTAAAGCATAATTCATTTCTGACAAAAAATAGCTCCATGGGCCTTTTTTATATTATATAAACTCTCCAAAAGACACTATGGAGAGAATGAAATGAAAAGACACACAAGGGGAGACAATATTAGCAATCAATCTAATAAAGGTTTTACCTCCCAGAATATTCAAGAAGCCCTTCAACTCACTAACAAGGAAGCAGTGGACAGCCTCCTGGCACCCCAGGGACACAGGCTCAGGAGGGACCCTTCATGAAACACACACAATTCATCACCTCAATGCACGAACAAATGCTTAATCCCTGAACCACAATGGGGCACCAGAACACAGCTGTTAGAATGGGTAAAATAAAACCACTGAGGATGCTGGGTGCTGTGGAGAATGTGAGGCAAGCACAGCTCTGGTTCATTGTTAGGAAGAGAGTGCAGTGGCCCATCTTGCTGATGTGGATGAGTGAGGAAGATTCTTTCTGGGCCCACAAGCATGGGATGCACGGTAGGTGGATGGCATGTGGGGCCCAGGGCATGCAAATTTATTCATGGCCACAAAGCCAAGTGACTTGGCATTTGTCCCTCACTGGCTCCTGAATATGCAGGACAATGTCCCTTTGGGAGGCCTCCCTAGAAGCCAGGGCTGGCAGAGGCCTCCTATACATAGCATACCCCTTCACTCTTGAACATCTAGTCCTTGCAGCCTTGCCATGGGCATCCTGTGTGTGTGAACCTTCAGAACAATGGGTCCTGTTCCTCATGCATGTGACTCAGGTCCCTAGTGTCTCTTCTGCCTCACATACTCTTTGCTTCCTCCCAACAACAGAGACACACCCAGGGAACTTGCACAAGGCAACATCCCCTGTAGGGTTACCTCCTCTTCACTCCTGAGATGTGCAATGGTCATGAGGCACCCAGTCTGACTGCACTCACCCCAGTGGTCTCCACGGGGCAGCCTGGCCTGGGCTGCTCACAGTCACCTGCCTGTACCCACCTCCTTTTGCAGCTCCTCTGCCCTGGCCACATTTGTTCCCACCTGCCCATGTTAGAGCCTTCCCCGACCCTCAGTGCTCAGAAACACCCCACCACAGCCTTTGGCCCTCCAGCCTTCCTAGGAAGAAGCTCTAATGGTGGGGGGGCATGGCTAATACAACTCAGGTTTATACAAACAGAGTTCATCCAAACTGGAGAGATTCCAAGAGCATTTGGAAAACATTGTGCACTGTGCTCCCCTCACTAGAGAAATACTTGGTAAGTAAAGCACCTTCTTTCTCCTCTCAGGGGCTCTGTTCTCACAGAGGGGAGAACAGAATGGAGTTCTGATTCTTTCCTGGGTCAGTGGAGGCCACATCCTTGCCAAGGCTTTCCTTAGTTACTGCAGGATGCAGCAGATTGGGTATTTGCTTTGCTTTTCCAGCACTTGGTCCCCCAGAGTTTGCATAGATTTAAAGGAGACACTTTCTCCAGGGAAGAGTGAGTTAAGAGACCTGTGTCCCTTCAGGAACCTGCATGGCTATGAGAGGGGATGCACCTGCTGCTGTGCTTCCTGCACCCAGGGGCTCAGATTAGAGCAAGTTAGGCCTGGTCCTGGGCCCTTAGCTCCCTTTGCCACTTCCGTAGGAGAAGGAGGGTGTGTATCTCGGGGACTCCACTGCCCACTGGTTTACTCAGTACTTCCTGGAAGGGTAAGTGCCCCTGGGGACCCCTTGTCCAAGGAAATTCCTGCCCCAATGCCCGACTCTCCTGTCCTGGTGTCCTGTGGCCCTGAGCAGAGCTGAGCTCCCCCAGCCCCAGCAGACACAGGAGGGACCCTGCTGTGCAGACAAGGCAGGCCCTGCCCTCCTGAGGGTAGCCCCAGCTGAGGCTGAGTCTCAGGGCAAGCAAGGAGCAGACAGGTCCCACAAGGACCCATCCTGAGAAGTCTGACAAAGGCCAGAGCCCTACAGTAAAAGACAGGCAAGCCAGGAGGCCCTGGGTAGCACCAAGGGATGTCAGCACAGCACAAGGACTGACTCTTCTCTCAGGTCACTGGAGTCTCTGGCATCTCCAGTGTGGCTCCCAAATTGTGCAGGGCAGTCTGGGTGGCCCTCAAGGTCCTGGACAGACCATGGTAATCCTTCTCTCTGGGCCTGGCACCCTGAGTGGGCTGGGATGTGGCCATTAGACATTGCCTCACCTACCAATGAAACAACTCCCCCACCCCACCCCCAAGGAGGATCTCAGGCCTTCTTGTGTGGTGCAGCCTCCTGGAGTCTCCCTCTGTCCTAGGATAGTGACACTGCACACCCACCCCCTGTGGGCCCTGCTGAGGCCCTGATAGGTTGGGTCCTCCAATGCCTGCTGTCCCCTAAGTGCTGTACCCCTGGCACTGAGGATGTGGGATATCTACATCCTGGAGGACAAACATGTGCTCACCATCATGGCCTACACAGCCCACAAGCTCCATCGAAGTAAGTCCTCAGGGCATGGAGGAGCTGGGGTCCCCTGCCAGGCCCTGGTGAGCAGGACTTAGGGGAGAGATGAAGAGGTTTCTGAGTCCTGGCTCCACTTGGGGAGGGCACTGAGAATCCCCCTGTTACAACCCCAACCCTAGCAACCCACAGTCCACAGATTGGAGTGGGCAGGGTCGTTGCCCGGGAAAGCAGTTCCTTCCAGTGTTTGCCTGACATCCATGGTGTCCAAGAGGGCTTAGAGTCCCTACTTGGTGTATGGACAAAGGTTGTAGTAGCCATGGTGGCTGTGCCATTCCTGTAGCCCCTCCTAGCCTGACGCCTGCCTCCATGTCTAGAGCACCTGCTGAAGATGCCCTGGGACCACTTCCGGCAGTTCCTGCAGGTGCCCCTGAAGCAGGCCTGGTCATTGAGCAAGGATGTGGTCATCAGGCAGCTCCAGGCCTCCATGGGTGAGCTGTGGAAGCTCCAGTGCCTCCTGTCTCCCAAAGGTGAGTCCAGCACATGGCCCCATCAGATTCTCCCTTGTGGGTATCAGTAGTGGGAGTGCCCAGGCCCTGGCAGCCCCACCCCAGGGCCTTCACCTCTTCCTCATCCTCTTTGTTCTCCCCTGCTGGGTAGTTCTGCTTAAAGAAGCTTCTGACAGCATGGCTTGGTGGGGCCTCAGACAGCTTCCATAAATCCTGCTGTGGGGTGGGGGTGGGGTGACAGCTCTCCCCCCATGACTCTGAGGGCTGGGCCCTGGAGCTGTCCTCAGGACCCTGCTCATGGCTCTGGCTCCTCGGCTAACCTCCACTCTGGGCTGGAGTCGAGGCCCTGCCTTGAGCTTCCCCATCCAGGTTTGAAGCAGGTGGCCCAGCTCAGTGCCCCCAGGAGCCCAGAGCACAGCTGAACCCCCACTCCAGCAAGATGAGCATCCTTACCTGCCCAGAGGTCCTCTCCTCTACTGACCCCACACACACTCCTGGCTTGATTACCACAGCTGTCTGCAGACAGGACCTTCATAGGATAGGGGTGGGCGGGACTCCCACCTGCATATGGGCAGGGCTAGAGGGAGGTGAGGCTGTGGGAGACCCTGTGCAATGAAGGCCAAAGCCAGCGGGCATTGGATCCCCTTCAGCCACATGAGGACATCTGGAAGGCCCAGGTGCCCTGAGCCCATTTGTGGGGGCAGAGTCCACACCTGTGAGCAGGTGTGGGTGCAGAGGCAGGTGCTGGAGGCTCCTGGGGCAGAACCCAAGTGCAACTGAGTGTGGGCTTTGCAATCCTAGCCTTGGGCCAACAGAAGTCAGTGGGACCTGGAGCATTGCTGGCCTGTGGGCTCTGGTGGGGAAGCGTCCCCGTTCTCATCCCCTGCTACTGCAGCCATCAATGATCTGAGCGCCTGGGTCCCCATGAAGAGCAGAAGTAGGTTTGTCCCAGCTCTAGAGGCTTACAGTGGAGGCCCAGGTGCAGGCTGTTCAAGCACTGGTGAGGCCCCACTATGTTTCCAGGTGCTGCCTCCCCTGGATGCTTGTGGGACAGAAGCAGTGACAGCTGAGTCTCACAGGGAAGGGGCCAGTGGCTCAGGGCAGGAGGACACAAGACACCCCTGCCATCTCTTTATAAACAGCACTCCCTGTCCCTGAGGGCCTGGCCCAGACTTCATGTTTGCCCACAGCTCCAGCTCTCACCACCATCACCTTAGGCTCAGTTCCATTCTAGCCATTTAGGAGGGACTCAGATGCTGGTAACTTAGCCAATGCACTGTTAGGGCACAGGAAGGCAGGTGGGGGTAGATGATGGGAACATCACGGGGACCTGAGTTGGTGTCAGCTGTCCCCAGAGATGAGAGAGTGAGGCAGGGAGGTCAGGCCTGGCCAGCCCGTGGGGCTGGGAAGGAAGAGCCAGAGGTGTCCCCAGCACTGCTATGGCCCAGGATGCACAGCCCTTTCCCTCTGGGGCCAGCAGGCTGGAGGTGTACTCAGTGTCACATTGGGTGAAGGTGACCCCAGGGTCAGGTCAGGGCAGGCACCCCGCAGGCCAGACAGTGTGGAGAAGCAAACCTCATCAGTTCTTTTTCCACGAAAAGCCAATAAGGAATGCAGCAGGCCCCTTGGCCTTGCACACATTCCCCAGATGCACACTCCTGCTCCCACAGCTCCAAAGGCCAAGATCACCACTGAGGACATGCAGGCACTATGGGAGCAGACCAGGGGTCTAGCTTCCCACCCAGAGATGACGCATGCTCTACAAGGGTTTGGCCTCTGCATTGCTTCAAGGAAAGACACAGAGGAGGAGGATGAGAACTGTGAAGAAGGCAGCCCAGAACCCCTCAGCCTAGGCTCCCCTGTGGGGGCCTCAGAGTCTCCACATGTTGCCAGCCCCTCAGAGACCCCAAAGAGTTCATGGGAGAAGGGAGAGCTGTGCCAGCGTCCAAGTCTCCCAAACCTGAGTCTGCCCGTCCAAGATGAAGATGATGAGTCATCTGACCTTGGCAGCCAGGAGGGCCTCTGGATGTGGGCTCCTCCACAGACCTTGGAGCCCCTAGAACCAGGGCCCATGCAGGCTGTCCCAGCCCTGGAGGTAGTGCTGAAGACTCCCTACCATGATGGCAATCCCATGCACTCTGGGGACAGTCACAGGCTAGATCCTGCAAGAGCCAGCCCTGTGCTGGGAGAACAGGCCCAGGTGCCCTCCGTGGCTTGAGGTCTCCTTGCCTCCCACTCCATGGAGCAGCTGGATGTTTGGTGCCTCCTTGAAGAGAGGCTGAGCCTACCATGTGTCCTGCCCAGCCTGCTGTGTCTCTACATGGCATTCTCTATGCTGGATTGAGCTCCCCTTGGGTGCTTATGTGTCCCCCACCCTCTACCCCCCAGCTGCCCTCCCAGCCTCTTCCTGGGGCCAGGGCAGAGGGGTATCAGTACTGCCATGGGCACCCCCATCACAGAAGATGACAGCAAGTTGCCAGGAGCTATTGGACTGTTCCTACCTGCACCCTCAAGGGAGAATCTCTAGGCCTTTATTCTTGATGTTGACTGTGTATTAGTTTCTATGTATGAAATTGTTAGATTTAAATGTATTTGCTCAAGTTTTGTGACCCCCAGAGCCTAGCTTCAGCAGAGCTTCCCTGTATTCCTGGTGAGCACCAGAAGCTCTACTGCCCCCAGCCCAAGGCAGAGACCTGCTGGACCCTGTAGGCAATGCCTGAGATTCACATGTGCCCTACAGGACCTGGATCAGCATGGAGAAAGTAGCAGGTATGAGTGTCCTGATTTTGGGACACATCGGGACAATAGGGACAGTTGTGGTGGGAGGGCCTGTGGCACCTTAGTACTCTCTCCAGGATTTGGGTGACCTTGGCTCTAGCATCCCTGGCTTGCCCCTACATGTCGCTTTCTTCTTTCTTACACATTCCAGAACCCAGTTCCTCTTTACCTTGAACCTGGGAGAGGACACCAAGGCTTCTGAGTGGGGTCCTAGGGAAACACCAGCAGGACCTCTGTGCACTGCTGACCCCTTCTATCTGCACAAAGCCTCTGGGGAGCAGGGGGAGGGAGGAACATGGAGGGCGGCTATGAGTGCCATGCACTGGCCCTGCACACCCCAGCTAGGCATGAAGACAGAGGTGCCCAGGAGTCCAAGAGCAGAGAAGGAGTCCACCCAGAGAAGGAGACTGCCAGGGTCCCTCAGCACCCAGGGCCGTGCACAGACACTGGCAATAAGATCCAGCATCATTGTGACAGTGCATTATGCATTTCTCTACTGCTCAGTATTGTTGATTCTGCATTCAAATTCATTACTTCAAAGTAGATAAAAGTCAGAGTCACTGTGATAATTACTTCTATTCTGTAACTTGCACAGTCAGGTGTGGTCCTAGCTCCATGCATAGAGATGACCCTGGAATGTATTCCAATAGACAGCAAGATTCAGGGAAAGAGATATAATATGAAGATGCCCAAGTCCACAAAAGTGCATGTTTTAAAAGTAACTTTTTTTTCAATCAACAATAACCCTGCTACTCAGGATGGTGTGTGAAATTTGGAGATGTGGAGGACTGTCTGCCCAACACCGTGTTCCATGGGCAGCAGGTTACAGCAGGGAAAATTTAGTAAAATAGCCAATGCAAAATGATCACACAAAATTAACTGAAAGAGTGGAGTCACACTTCTGCTGTACAAATATATAGACTGCTGGGTTCCTCCAGAAAGGGCAGCAGGTGAGAGCCTAGTATCGGATAGCGACTCTGGAGCAAATTTCAGGGTAACAAACAGATCTGGATTAACATCTAGTCGGATGTGAGGTGCCTCAGATGTACTTTCTCAGCCTGTCAGCCATGCCATGGGGGGTGAACATAACAGGACCACCAGCTTACAACTTGTTCCTTCCCATGATTTCTCTCCTTAAGTACCCATTCACCTCACACACAACAAGAGAGAGTGGCACTGCCCAATGGGGCTCCCAGTGGTGGCCTGCTTCTAAGATATCTGTCTTGTATCATCCTTTGATCTGGATTATTTTTAGGGATTGTGGGATGGTGGCCTAAAGTGACATCTGGAGGAAGTGTTGGAAAATCTCTGACCGCATGGCCTTCTAAGGCTATAACCTCTGGAAGTAGGGCTTCAGCATGGGAATATCTTGTCCTAGTTCTCTCTGATCAAGTTAGCTGAATAATGATTATCTCTTGAATTGTAGGTGCTTAGTCGCTAGGCTTCTAAGTTCTGTTGTGTTCTATCACTAAGGAAGTGATGTCAACCCAGATTCCCCTTACCTGACCACAATCTCTGACAGGGTCTCGAGGGTGGAGTGGCCAGGACAAGTCTAGTTTATTGTGAGCAGTATCTCCACTGCCAGCACACCTCAGTCCTAGGTATAATGAGTGACAGAATGATCGAGACACAGAGGACTTGGTGGCAGAGTGCTGATGGAAGGGAGGAAGAAATTTCAAGCTGTGGTTGCAACCAGAGGACTCCCAGGTGGGCAGAAAAGGACACAGAGGACTCTCCAGGCAGTCTGTGGATCCAGATGAGGTGAAAACCAGGCTAGTCACTGGGAGCAGGTACTCAGTTTACTTTGAGGTGGTTGGGTGGTTGGGTTCCCTGTGTGTGGCTGTGGGGACCCCTAGGAGCTGGTGTTGAGTCCCACCGCTGTGTCACCAGGGAAAGACTGTGTGCTCCACTGTCATAGCTGATGTTAATTTTTAAGTCTTTGTGAGTGTGTATGCTGTAGGCCTAGGAGTAACCTAGCCTATGTACCTATGGGAGGGTACAGAAGAGTGGGGAGGGAGGAGGTATGGTGTTGTAAGGCAGAGCTGGGGAAGTGCGGGATGACCCTTGATCATAGGTGGGAACCCTGCCTGGAGCCGGGTCCCCTTCTGGGATGACACATTGGGCCTTTTGTGACTCTCCACTTAGAAGAGGGAACAGACCAGTCTCCTCCAGGCACCCCAAGAAGAGGTGATTTGGCTTCTACCACCAGCCTAGGGAGGGACAGTGGTATGGGCATAAAAGAAGCAAACACCGGGGTTTGCGAGAGGTGAGTAGCAACAAGAAGCTACTTCTGTTCCCTTTCCTTCCTGAAGGTGATGGGAAGGGTGTCTGTCCCTCAGGTGGGCCTGCAGTGCCTCCTGGAAGCACTGTTCACAGGCTCCAGTTCCCAACCACGTGTTGGGCACTTTGGGTGCCTGACATGGAAACAGTGCCTATTGCATGAGATACCGCATGAGTCTGGGAGTTGAATGCCTGGCCAGTAGGTGGGATTGGTCTCTTCTGTTCAGATTCTGAGCTTTCCTAGTATGAGTTTTGGCACTCTAAAGGGCAGCTGGACCAGTGTAGCACCCAGTCATGAAGCTCTACGCCTGCAGCCTGATCACTGGCATGCACCAGGCACCCAGGGCCTCCTCCCACCTTGCGTGGACCCCACCTGCCTAGACTGTGATCCCAGCAGCTGATCCTGTGGTTATGAAATAATTTGTCCTATTATGATAAACTATTTAACATTTTAAAAACCTGACACTTTTTCTGTTCTTCAGATGATGCTAATGAAGTATCAAGCTATATTAGTCTTTAAAATAGATGTATTTTTCGGGTTGGTGCTCTGGTGTAGTGAGTAAAGCGGCTGTGGAACATTCATCCTGAATGGGCACTAGTTCAAATCCCACTTGCTCTACTTCCAATCTAGCTCCGTGACAATGCACTTGGAAAATCAGTGCAATTTGGCCCTAGCGCTTAGGCTCTCGTGCCCATGAAAGAGACCCATAGGAAGCTCCTGGCATTGATCACCTAGCTCAGGGCTCAAAGGAGAATTTTGGAGTGTCACATAGTGGTGCATCAACTTTAGCATGCAGTTGAAGTGAGTCTCTAGGGCTTGTTCTGCAGAAAGAAGTCACCACTCTTGCACTCAATGTTTAGGTTTTATGTGCCTGAAATTGTCTTGACACACAGCATGAAGAAGTGGCCGTGACATAGCTTATCATAGATGGGGAATGTGACATTGCCCCACAGTACTTCCAGAGATTGAGAGGCTAGATACAAGCATGTCCTGCAATACCTGTCAACTCAGATACAAGAGGCCAGATGTCAATGTACCCTAGAGTGCCAGCATGTTCAGGGGCAGGATGCAAGGTAAGGGCTCTCTCTGATGTGAAAGTGTTTTAGAAATATGGGGAGTTCAGACACGATTACTCCCTGCCATGCTTACATATATGGAGATTCAAGGCAAGGGTCATAAATCTTCAGGGATACCAGGTAGGGCACTTAGGCTCCCTGCTGTACAATCATGTTTTGGGAGAATGAGGACTAACACTAAATAGGTGAGTGGGCAGGCATGCATGTGGCAGGAGTCGGGGTTTTTACTCACTTTTTCCATCACTCAGTTTCCACTATCTACATGTGTGTGCGCGCGCACACACACACACCTTGTTTGCAGTAGCCCCCTTGGTGTTTTAGGTGAGATTCCCCTTGTGGCAGTTCCATGTGTTGCCTCACCTCTACTGGTGTTTAGCAGCCAACATAGAATTGTTGTGGAACAAAGAAATCTAATAGTTTGAGCAACACATCAAAAAGGCCCACAATAGGTGTTGTGATGTGAATTCTCCCTAATAGTGGATCTCAATGATGTCCAGATAAATGGTGACTCAGCAGAAAAAAGTGGAGATAGAATTTAAGGGAAACAAAACCTCCTTGCACTAGAGAGGCAAGAGTAAAAAAAATTAATTTCTGCTCCTTTTATCAAAATCTCTGTACTATCATAGCAACTGATAGACCTGTGGCTGTAATTCATGCACATGATGGACTCTAGAAAATATCATGGCATCTGGCCCATGATGAGAAGTAAGGCTCAATTTCCTGATGGGGAGGGAGTGTGTATGCAGAGGCTGCAACAAGTCTGGACAGTTCTAAATAGTACAACCCTGGAACTGCATGAAAGGACTGAGGATTGGGTGGTGTGGGGCCATAGCAGAGATGTTAATGGTAGCCTTCTGTACTTTGTGCTCCATAGATACAAGCCTATGTCATTTCAAAATAGTTTAATGGAACAAAACAGAGATCAGAACCATGTCTAATGAATCCAATTGAATCCAAGGATTCAATTACAAACATGAGTAAATCACAACAGAGTGGAAAGAAAACAATCCTTGAGTAAATGAAAAAGTAAACACTGCTGTGTACACCATTGTGACACAACAGGATAAGCTGCTGTAGGAAATGCCAGCATTGCATATCAAAGTGCTGGCTGTAGTTTTATTTTCCTTGTTATTCAGCTCCCAACTAATGTACCTAGGAAGGCAGCAGATAATGGCCTCTGATGATTAATGAGTTTCAGCTTCATGAATTTTTACATGTATTATATTCATAAGGCCTCTCTCTTACATGAATTCTCTGATATGTAATGAGTTGCCACTTTACATGAAAGAATTTCCCACATGTATTACATTCATAAGATCTCTCCCCTGTGTGAATTCCCAGATTTCCAGTGTTAATTGACTTCCGGCACATGTTTCTTCCACATTCATCGCATCCATGAGGCTTTTCCCCTTAATGAATTCTGTTATGTGCAAAAAGGCAAGATTTACAGATAAAGATTTTCCACAGGGTTTACATGCATATTTTCTTTTTCCTATAGGTGTTCTCTGATTTATCTTAAGATGTAATTTATAAGTGAGAGCTCCTTAATACTCAAAAGATTCATGTTGCTTTTCTTCTATGTGTGTTTTCTGGGGTTTCCTGTGGAAGGAATTTTTATGAAACAATTTCATTTCAATCTGAGTTATGTTTCCCACAATGATGGTTCATTTGTTACAGGTGTCACACTATGAACCCTCTCACATGTAAAGAATGTCATCTTCCTGCTGAAGACTATCTCTTGCCCAATGTGTTCAAAAGGTTGCTGCACAGTCTAAATCTTGTGATGCTATTAGTCCTTTTTAATAATTTGCATTTTTAAAGATTTATTTAATTTATTTGTAAGACAGAGTTACAGAGAAAGAGAGGTCTACCATCTGCTGGTTCATGCCCCAAATGGCTGCAACAACACGGACTTAGCCGATCTGAAGTCAGGAGCCAGGAGATTCTTCCAGGTCTCCCACGTGGGTGCAGGGGTCCAAGAACTTGAGTCAATCTCCACTGCCTTCCTGGAAACATTAGCATGGAGCTGCATCAGAAGTGCAACAGCTGGGACCCAAAGTGGTACCTATATTGAATGCTGGTACTACAGGGCTGATGCTTTAACCCACTGTTCCACATGCTGGCCCCTAATATGAGTCTTTCAGCATTGGAGGGAGTTCCCCAGTACACTACAGCCATCTTGTTTCTCTTGACCTCACATCTCATCAGGTCCCCTGGGAAGAAACACATACTGCAATAAATACATGACACAGATTTCTTTCTGAAATAATTTCCCTTTTGTATACTGTTTTCAAATATATCCAGAGCAGGGGGAAAGCTGCTATAATCCAAAAGTTGTACTTTGGAAATTTATATTTATTAAATAAAAGTTGAAAAGTATTTAAAATATAACCAGAGCTTAACTGGTTTTCTATTTCAACTCTTTTATGCATGGGTATGCTGTTGTTTGTGATTCTAACTTGCCTCAAATGTATTTCTTTTCTGTTTAGTCCCAAGCCAGCCATCCTTTCTGCAGGCTACTGAAGTGAGAAAAAAGTAACCACATCCATGAAGCAGATTTAAGTGTTTCTTCAGAATGCTCATCTAAAAGGCAAAGAAGATTTTCTATCCTAGTTGACTCTATCTCAATATATAGGCCGGCTCAATAGGCTAATCCGCCTGCGGCACTGGCACCCTGGGTGCTAGTCCCAGTTGGGGCACCGGATTCTGTCCCTGTTGCCCCTCTCTGCTGTGGCCCGGGAGTATAGTGGAGGATGGCCCAAGTTCTTGGGCCCTGCACCTGCATGGGAGACCAGGAGAAGCACCTGGCTCCTGGCTTCGGATCAGCATGGTGTGCCGGCCGCAGCGCGCCGGTAGTGGCCATTGGAGGGTGAACCAACAGCAAAGGAAGACCTTTCTCTCTGTCTCTCTCTCTCACTGTCCACTCTGCCTGTCAAAAAATATATATGTACCATTAAAAGGCACCATTTATAATCATTATATGATGTTTTTCTCAGTACATAATTCTAATAAATTAAATAAGTAGTTTTCTCAATGTTCAATCAGATTTTTAAGTACTTAAATGTTTTTTTTTTTAAAGGGGAAGGCATATGATGTGATGTAGTTGGTGGAGCTACTTTGCCTAGAATGTCTGAATCCCAGTTTGAGTCCTGGATACTCTACGCCCGATAGAGTTTCCTGTGAGTGTATCCTGGGAAGCAGCACATGATGGTTAAATGCTTGGGATCCTGCCATACATTTGAAACACCCAGGTGGAGTTTGAGTCTTTTGGCTTCAGACTGTCTCAGTTCTAACTGTTGAAGACAATTACAGAGTGACCAAGTGGATGAAGTCACCTCTTTCTCTATTTCTCAGCCACTACCTCTCAGCTTACCAAGTAGAGGAAAGTAACAAAATATGCAGTTTTAAATGGGTGGGACACAATAAAAACATTCACCCACTTTCTTTCTGGAATATTATGCTGAGCGCTTTCCAGAAGTCATTTGTTTTCCATATTCTTTTTCTCATTGTTTTCTTATAAGCTGATTTGTTTTGTACATCTTTCATGATCTTTGGCCTTGAAGATAGGAAAGCTTTGCTGAATCATTTACTTGCACATTCAGGAGAGAGACACATGTCTATCCCCAGGCAGGATCATACCTTACCAATGGGATCTGCACTTATGATTGTCTCATGTTCAATCTTCTCAGAGAATGGCTACAGGCATCTGTGGGGATTTTCACATGAAACATATCTTTTTATCTGCACTCTATAATGACATGTTTCCCCATATTCCTAAAGAAATCTGGCATGTTCATCTTCTCAGTATACAAAAGGTACAGAAAATTCCTAATATATCATGTTGGGCATCCTCTCCATGCTGATTTAAGGGAATGAGTTCTGCAACCCAGAATTTGTTTACCTTTTTTTTGACAAATGTTTTCCACCTCGTTGTGAGAGCAAAACACTTGGTATTCTCAATTACTTATATACACAACCTATGTTGATAATTTGAAATTAGGAAATGTTTGAATTTCAATGTTGGAGAATCAGTTGTCTCTTATTCCCCCAAACTGAGACTTCTATGCATTTCTTATCTCTTCATTTTTTCACAACTATATTTAAAAGGGGAAAGTATTTTGGCACAGCAGGTTAAGCTGCTGGCTGCAATATTTTCTTCTCATATTCAAGTGCTATTATGATCCTCACATTTTCCACTTCTTATCCAGCTAACTGCTAATGCACATGGGAAAGCAGTGGAAGATGGTCCATATACTTGGGCCCATTTCATACATGTGGAAGACTTAGATTGAGTTCAGGACTCTTGACTTCAGCTCTGGCTAAAGGTGGGCATTTGGGGAGAGAACAAGCAGATGGAAGATAACTTTTCTCTTTCTCTCTTTCCTCTTTCTATTTCTCTTTTAGTTGAATAAAATGCATTTAAAAAGGGAGAACTCTAAGTTCAAATTCCCCTCCCAAACAAATGTGAGCCATTCAACATGAATCCGTGGGTTCACTTAGCCTTAGTGGCCATAATCTCTTGATTCACTAGGTTGCATTTTGTATGATCCTTACCCATGTTTCTGTGCCAGGTTCTACCTAGAGTCATGATTTCTGCTATCACAAAATAGAAGCTTGTTACTGGATATCTTTCATCATTTTCTCATTTATTTGAGAGTCAGAGAAGGAGAAAGAGGAAGAAAAACAGAGAGACAAAGAGAAAGAGTTTGCATTCACTGCTTTGGTCCTCAGATTTGTGCAACAGCTCTCTCTGTGCCTTGAGTGGGAAATCAATCTCTGCAACTAAGGAAAAACCAGTGCCATGATCAACCCAACAATAAGCAGTGAAAAAATTCATAAATGTAAATAAATGTCTGAAGAAAAACAGGGTGTGAAAGTAGAGACAGGCAAGTTAGAATTTAGGGAATGCATGTAAACCAGAAAATAGAAATATTAACTCAGAAAAGTATTACAGTTTTGGTAAGTCTAAGAAAATATTCACCAATAGCAAAAAAACAAAACAACGCAAAGAGGTAGATGAATGTTCACATTGCAGTCTTCCCTGGAGACTGTATAATGCCCATGTCTGATGCATGACATCAGTTGTTCTGGGAAAAATTAGTAAGAGCTCTATACAGTCCACTTCTCCTGAATTATTTCTTTAGTTCTTTCTGTCCCAGCCTTCCTCTTCAGTGACTGACCTGAGAGGCTCTGGTTTAGTGGTTTTGCCACCATCCGTGGCTCTGCTTCTTGCTCCAACTTGAGATTCACCTCAGGTTTGATAATGCATTGCCCTATTAAAGGTAAATAATCCTGGGGCCGGTGCTGTGGCATAAAGGGCAAAGCCTCTACCTGTGGCACCAGCATCCCATATAGGCACTGGTTCTAGTCCAGGCTGCTCCTCTTCCAATCTAGCTCTTTGTTATGGCCTGGAAAAGCAGTGGAAGATGGCCCAAATGCTTGGGCCCCTGCACCCATGTGGGAGACCTGGAATAAGCTTGGCTCATGGCTTCGGATCAGCACACCTCCAGCCCTTGACACCATTTAGGGAGTGAACCAACGGAATGAAGACCTTTTCTCTCTGTCTCTCCCTCTCACTGTCTGTAACTCTACCTCTCAAATAAATAAAATCTTTTTAAAAAGGCTATGTCTCATAGCCAAAAGTATGAACAGAAGAATGAATTAAAATGTTATATAAACCACAAGAGAATATGTTCAATAGAAATCTGGGTAACAAAGAAAACTTTTAAATAATGGATTTATCTTTATTATTATTAAGTTGTAGTTCTCTGAAACATCAAACATGGTTAGATTTTATGTAAGAGTTGCTCAAATAAATTTGATGCAACCAATCAGTTTCTAAAAGCACAATGAACATACAGGAGGAAATAGTGAGTGGTCTTGGGTTATAAGGACAGATAGAGTCAGTAAGGTGTTCAAGGAACTGGTAAGTGATAATTTATTTATATATTTGACAAAATGCCAACAACAAAAGTTGTATGTATTTGCTATTTTTGCAAAATTATTTATTTATTTACTTAAAGATTTAAAGATTTATTTATTTATTTGAAAGTCAGAGTTACACAGAAAGAGGAGAGGCAGAGAGAGAGAGAGTTGACTTCTATCCATTGGTTCACTCCCCAGTTGACTGCAACAGCCAGAGCTGCATCCATCCAAAGCCAGAAGCCAGACGTTTCTTCTTGGTCTCCCACATGGGTACAGGGGCCCAAGGACTTGGGTCATCTGCTACTGCTATCCCAGGCCATAGCAGAGAACTGGATCAGAAGTGGAGCAGCAAGGTCTTGAACCAGAGTCCATATAGGATGCTGGCACTTCAGGCCAGGGCTTCAACCCACTGTGCCACAGTGTTGGCCCCTGCAAAATTATTTATAAAGTATGTTTATAAGCATCCTTATATTTTCTCCAATAATAAAAATAGTTAATTTTCATATGCAAATGATTGCTCTATTCTGAAAATTCAAGTTGTAAACAATAAAGGACTAATAAAATGTGGGTGGTTACTTGAGTGGATTTGCATTTGAAATGTCATCCCCAGAGAAGCAAATTAGAGGAGAAGGGAGAATGGAATGGTCTTTAGAGTGGAAGAAAATACGATGAAACAATTTACCATTAAGACCCAAAGCAAAGAGAAGATGGACCAGGAAACTCAGTGCAGGTAAGAAAAAAAAGCGGGAGACAAGAATAAAATTCACTATTGATTTGTTTGGCACAGGATGAAATACGGAGTTTAATTCCATTCTGTGTTCAAGAGAGATTTCACTGCAAACTGAAATTTGGAAAAAAGTAACAAAGGCATGATAGAAGCGAGACTGATGTTGGAAAATTCATGTCTGAAGTGTCTCAAGTTAAATATGTGGGGACATCAATAGGCAACTAGACTTAAAAATGAGAGCTTAGGAGAGATGTAAGCTGCAGATAAAGATTTGGGAAGCAGCAGAATTTCAGCTATGTTGAAGCTATCACAGCTAATGAAATGGCAAAAAGTGAAGATGAAGAAAGTAGAAAGGGAAGGAGTTCAGATTCTGAGAAAAAATTGACACCGACTGATAGAAGAAGGTGAGGAAATAAAAGCAGAATTGAACAATGGGCAATGATTCTTTAACATTTCTTAAAGGGGCATGGGAAAACCGAACAGTGAAAAAATCTATTAATGAGTATATATGGTTTCAAAAATTGTACAAAAATATTTATATTTTGATTCCATTTCCACAAATCTTGAGAAGTACCTTGTATATTTCATCATGTTCATGGCTTTATAAAAAATTCCATAGCATCCATGCAGACATTAAGATTTCTTTAAAAGCATTCCTTTTGTAAAACAGAGCCTTAATAAGAGAGACTTAGTACATTCTTATTTTGGAAGATACAGATATCCGATCATTTAAATTTTAATCTTGGATAATCTGCATTAGTTAATTCAGAGAAACATAGTGGAAATAATTATGATTTCCATATAATTTATATGTACAAGAATCAAAGAATTTCCTGGAAACTACTACTATAAGAATGACACAGGCCAGCGCCACAGCTCAATAGGCTAATCCTCCTCCTGTGGCACCAGCACACCAGGTTCTGGTCCCAGTTGAGGCGCCAGATTCTGTCCCGGTTGCTCCTCTTCCAGTCTAGCTCTCTGCTGTAGCCTGGGAGGGCAGTGGAGGATGGCCCTAGTCCTTGGGCTCTGCACCCGCATGGGAGACCAGGAGGAAGCACCTGGCTCCCAGCTTCGGATCGGCACAGCGCACTGGCCGTAGCGGCCATTGGGGGGTGAACCAATGGAAAAGGAAGACCTTTCTCTCTGTCTCCCTTTTTCACTGTCCACTATGCCTGTTAAAAAAAAAACACAATGCATTAAAAGAAAATAAAAAAAAACATATAAAAGTCATCATATGAAAATGTACACTTACTCTAGTAGTTAGGATGCACAGGTCCCTCATCAGAGTGCCTGGGTTTGACTCTCAGCTTTGGGACTTGACTGTAACTTTCTGCTAATGCAGACCCTAGGAGGGAGTGATAATGGCTCAATGGCTTGGATTCCTTCTGTCTGCATTGTAAGACCTGGATCAAGTTTCTGGCTCCAGGCTTTCTCCCAGTCCAGGCTCAGTAAGTACAAGCATTTAGGGAGTAAACCAGCAGATTGAGTTCTCTTTCCCTCTTTCTACCTCTTGTATAAATAACTATCTTTATAAAAGAAATGCTACACTGTCTGGGATAGGTATAAATGCCAATCTGACCCTTGGTGGATGAACAATATGAGTTAGAAGGAAATATCTGCTCATCTAACTGGTAAGTGAATCAGGAAAGCAAAAGAATCACAACCTACAGTAATGACAAGAACAACAGTGATCATCTCTGTTATCCAGATTGCTTACACTTATGAGAGTACCTCAGAAAGTTCACACAAAAGGGAATTAGAAGATAACAGTTTTGTTACAAAAATTTTTGAAATGTATGCATTTTTAAATAGTGCTCTTTTTCATTAACTATTTGGTAAAGCTTTGCATGTACTTAATGATAGCCATAGATATGTAGCCTGAGTGTAAGTCAAATAATGTCCACCTAATGTGCTGATAACTTCAGAAAAAGAGGCTGGAAAACAGAATAATTGCAACAAGTGTAAGTTAGTGTTCATTCTATTTGGTGAGACTACAAGAAAATATTCAGCTCATAAAAAGTCCAAATCAAGAGAGAAAGGGAATACAAAGAAATTAGAAATTGAAGGGTGCATAGAAATAGAAAACACTCAAAGGATTCTCATTTTGGCTTTTATCATTTGAGGTTTACATGTTTGCTTCCTCTAGTTCTTACAGAAATAAATGTAATTATAAAACATTTTGGGAGTCGGCTCTGTGGCAAAGAGAGTTGATGCCCTGGCCTGAATCGCCGGCATCCGTATTGGCACTAGTTCTAGTCCTGGCTGCTCCTCTTCCCATCCAGCTCTCTGCTATGGCCTAGGATAGCAGTAGAAGATGGCCCAAGCCCTTGGGCCCCTCCACCCACGTGAGAGACCCAGAAGAAGCTTCTGTCTCCAGGCTTCGGATTGGCACAGCTTTGGCTATTGCAGCAATCTGGGAAGTGAACCAGTGGATGGAAGACCTCTCTCTCTCTGTCTCTACCTCTCTGTGTAACTCTGTCTTTCAAATAAATAAAATAAACCTTTTATAAAATATTTGTAAATTAAACACAATCTTATTCAATAACTTGGTGAATCAAAATGAAAGTTATTATAATGACAACTATTGTTAAAACCTGTAAATAGATTAAACTGGCTCCAAAGAATTTCTTTCAATTATTCAAAGTCACCAACAGAAAATAATGAAGTACATCTAAATTTAAAAAAAATAATTTATAAGCAACATAAGCTGACAAAACATCATGTGTCAGAAGCTTGACAGCTGGAATCATAAACATAAAAAGTTAAAAATATACTTTTTGGAAGTTATACTATGGGGCCAGTGCTGTGGCACAGCGGGTTAATGCCCTGGCCTGAAGCACCGGCATCCCATATGGGTGCCGATTCGAGACCTGACTGCTCCACTTCCCATCCAGCTCTCTGCTATGGCCTGGGATAGCAGGAGAAGATGGCCCAAGCCCTTGGGCCCCTGCACCCACGTGGTGACTTGGAAGAAGCATCTGGCTCCTGGCTTCGGATCTGCGCAGTTCCGGCCATTGTGGCCAATTGGGAAGTGAACCATCCGATGGAGGACCTCTCTCTCTCTCTCTCTCTCTCTCTCTCTCTCTCTCTCTCTCTGCCCCTCCTCTCTCTGTAACTCTGGCTTTCATGTAAAATAAATAAATATTTTAAAAATAAGTTATACTATAAGAAATAACCAACTTGACTTCAAAGGTGTTGAAAATTTAAGCGTGGCTCAACAGGCTAATCCTCTACCTTGCAGCGCCGGCACACCGGGTTCTAGTCCTGGTCAGGGCACCGGATTCTGTCCCGGTTGCCCCTCTTCCAGGCCAACTCTCTGCCATGGCCTGGGAAGGCAGTGGAGGATGGCCCAAGTGCTTGGGCCCTGCACCCTATGGGAGACCAGGAGAAGCACCTGGCTCCTGCCTTCGGATCAGCGCGGTGTGCCGGCTGCAGTGCGCCGGCCACGGTGGCCATTGGTGGGTGAACCAATGGCAAAGGAAGACCTTTCTCTCTGTCTCTCTCTTTCACTGTCCACTCTGCCTGTCAAAAAAATTTAAGCTATAACTATTTCATCTTAGATTACTATAAAGACCATGCCAATGGGGCAGCCCAGCCCAAGGAAGGCATGTTCTGAAGGGTCTTTGCCATGAGTGCAATGTGGAAAGTAGAAGATTTGATACATATCCTGAATGTGGAAGCCTGCAGAGGATGGGAGTCACCCTACTATACCCTAACTCATCAAACCTAGTGTTCTGAGACACTGAGAATTAGAGCATCAGTGAGTTAAGCCTCATAGATTTCCCTGCAAGTCTATGGGGAGGTGGGTATTCCTAAGGACTTTTAGATGAACTGTGTTGAAAACATATGCAAAGTATTCATCAAATGGGTAACAATTTCAGAACTACAGGGACTACCTAACTAATAATCTATATTGCTTTGATATAGATTATATTTGATAATCCAAATGATCATTGCATATCACCTTTGTGGCTCAATTTGTGAAAGATACACCATACTGGACCAGTCCTTACCAGGACCATACTAATCACTTTTTCCCAAACCACCATAAACTGTCACCTATGTGACTGCAAGTTTCAGGAATAGATTTATTGCTTACGAACTTTCCTTGGGTGAGGCCCCAGTGATAGAAAAACCCAACAGAGCTTTTGGACGTCATGTGGAAATGGAATGATAAAATTGGCAAATTGAAGGATTTCAACACATGGGCATTATTTTATGTTATGACATTTGTCAAATGTTGAAGATGTGCAGGATAGAAGGTTAAAAACACTGTCAAATGGGTAAAAACTGCCATGATATTTTATTCACTCTCATCTTGCTGAGGATACAAATGATCTGCCAGGGAAAAGGTTCCTATTAATGTCAGATCTCAGATAAAAGCATAGGAGCCTGTGGTGTGTTGGGATGTATCTGGTGACAGAACACATAGGTAAATGGACCCTTCACTGGGAATGGGGTCAGAAATTTTTTCAAAGAAGTGGAAATGAAGCATTTTCCAAACTTACTGAAAATTGTAATATCATTGATCAATGAGTTTCAGTCTACAAATCATAAGTTGTATAAGAAAGACTAAGGGTTTGTTAAAGAAAGGTTGGCCTTTACCTGGATCCTGAAGGGATTTTTCTCTTAACACTTAGAATGCATTTAAATTTACATTGAAGTTCTGGGTCACATGATAGTCTACTCTTATGGTATAATTTATGTGGTACATTTTTGCTCATGTATTATCAACTCAGTGTGTGGATATGCTGGAGACTAGAGGAAGCATAGGGCTGCTGAACCACGTCTGTGTGACTTATGTGAGGATGTACTTGTATTAGCATAACCAAGACTTTGGAGATATCTTAATTTCAAATATGAGGGAAATTGGTAGTAATTATACCAAAGATTACTAATTTCCAAAATTTTAAATTTCCAAATGCTAAAATAATTAAACAGATAAAATCTATTTATATAGATACTGGAGATGAAAAATATGGAAGTATAAATATTTTTACTGTTATTTTAAAACTCTTCAGAAAGTGATTAACTATTGGAAGTAAGACAGTAAATATGTATTGAGGGTTTTCTAAGTAAAATATATTACAAATGTAAAATAGAAGCTGGGAAAACATAACTGGAAATATAGTATTGTACAGTTAATATATTACACAGGGAAAGCTGTAGTACTACTTAAGGGTAGATCACAAATCAAAGATGACTATTGACGACCATGAAACAATTTAAAAACTTACAAAATTTAGCCAACAAAAGAACGCATGCACCAGAAAATTCAGAAGCTAAGCTAAATCTGACTGGTAGCATATTTTCACATTGTAAAAGTCATTCCTATACAAGAAAGACCTGATGTGTGGCATGAAAAATAAGACTGAGAACTATTTGATACAATACTCCAGCATAGAGAAAATAAAACTATGACTGTAGACAGGTTGAGCATTAGATAAATTTGTATGAAAACAACTCTAAAGTATTATTAGGACACTGTATTTTGAAAGAAGAACCCTTGGAAAAAAACTCTAAAAAATGAACAAAATTTGTAGCACAACTACCTTGGGGTTGGAAAATAATCTAAATAAAATACAGGAATTTGATGCAAGGAAACCATAAAGCAGAAACTCACCCATTTTATGGAATTTTACCAGAGGATGATCTCTTGTTTATATACAGATAAAAGAAGTAAAAGCTGCAGCTTTAAGGAATCTAGATGTCACAGTCCAAAGTTCAGCACTGAGAAAACACACAAAACATGGAGGAGGAGAAAGACAAATCCTGGAAAAAGAAAACCAAAAAATTAAGCCTCTAAATTTGAACATAAAACTCATCAAAATTATTGCTTGAGTATGACACCACACATGTGTAGGAAACCTAAGAGGGACTAAAAAAAAACAGCTACTGGAAGCTGAAAAGAAGCAGTCAGTTACTGATCACTGCAAAGAACACAATGATTGGAATCCAACCCAAACAATTAACTGCCTTGTAAACAGATCAATTATCTGCAGAGCAGCATCCAAGTATTGTATGATAGTATGCTTGTACACAAATCAATAATCTGAAGAAAGACAACAGTATTCCCATGCCTAATTTCTGCAAGACAAGATTTACAAAACACAGCATAAAATTCAGTAACACCACACATGTAAAGAAATAAAAATTTGATTTAGACTCAAGGAGGAAATTCACTAGAAGCAAACTCAAGTGCATACGTTGTAAGACAAGATGGCTAAACAATCTACAAGTATATTCTCATTCTTTTTAATTTTTTAGAAAGATTTAGTTATTTGAAGGCTGAAGCTAGAGAGAGAGAAAAAGGAGAGAGACATCTTCCACCTGCTAGTTCACTCCCTAAATGGTCTGAATAGCTGGGACTGTGCTAGGTCAAAAATAAGAGCCAGGATCTTCTTCTAGGTCTCCTACATGTGTGCAAGGACCCAAACACTTGTGCCATCCCCTACTGTTTTCCCAGGCACATTAGCAGGGATCTGTGTAGGAAGTGGAGCAGCCAAGACTCAAACTGGGGCCCACATTGAGATTCTGGCATTGCAGGCAGCAGCTTAACCCACTATGCCACACCAGCTCTTCTTCTCACTCCTAAGGATGGCATGTAGATATATTAAGAATGATAGGTGAACAAACTAAAAAAATTAAATTTAGAGCCATATTAAGTTGTAAGTAAACTTGTAGGATAAATCATCATTGGAAAAAAGGAGTAACACAATAGAATTTGAGGTATTTAAGAGTTTAAATATAGCCCAAGGAGCATGTGTAAAAATTCATTTCACAAAGTATCAGTTTCTGCTCTTAGGAGGAGGTCAGCATCAATTTTAAAATACTCTGAGTCTATACATTCCATCTGCTACTTTCTGTCACCATGTAATGTCACTTTCCATGTTACAACACAAGAATATGGTCTCTCCCAGACAAGGTCCTTACTTTAGCTTGCCTAGCCTCCATGCTGTAAAAAAATAAATCTGTTGCCTCGGGGCTGGAATTGTGTTACAACATGTTATGTTACCATTTCTAAATCACAAGTTCCAAATCAGAGTACACATTTTTGATTCCTGCCTGCTCAGATTCCAAATCAGCTTCTTGCTAATCGACCCAGGATAGCAGTGCATGATGGCATTATGACTTGAGTTTCTCCCATTCCTGTGGGAGACCCAAATGTAGTTCCTGGCTCCTAGCATGGGCTTAGCCTAGCACTGGCTCTTGCAATAATTTGTGAGTGAAACAATGGATGGGAGGTCTCTCTCTCTCTCTCTCTCTCTCTCTCTCTCTCTCTTTGTGTATGTGTGTGTCTCCCTTTACCTATTATTCTGCCTATCAAGTAAATAAACAAAAAAATTTAAAATAATTTTCTTTCTACATTACCAATTGTGTAACAATTCTATCACAAAACAAAAAAAGACAGAAAATCGGTCAAAAGTTTTTTTTTTTTTTTTTTTTTTTTTTTATGAGTCAAGACAACTGTGCAGAGAAACAAAAATCCATGAGGGAATTTAGAAAGCAATTAAGCAATTTAACATACATGAAAACTTTTTAAAAGTTTACCAAAAGTGATAAAATTAATTAGAAATCCATGAACTTTCTTCATAATATGCATTCTCCATAAGCTTTACACATAACGGTTTTTTTTCATTTATTAAACTTTTATTTAATGAGTATAAATTTCCAAAGTACAGCTTATGGGTTACAATGGCTTCCCCCCTCCCATAACTTCCCTCCCACCCGAAACCCTCCCCTTCCCCACTCCCTCTCCCCTTCCATTTACATCAAGATTCATTTTAAATTCTCTTTATATACAGAAGATCAGTTTAGTAGATATGAGGTAAAGATTTCAACAGTTTGCCCCATATAGCAACACAAAGTGAAAAAATACCGTTGGAGTACAGGTTATAGCATTAAATAACAGTGTACAGCACATTAAAGACAGAGATCCTACATAATATTTTTTTTAAAAATTAATTAATTTTCTATAACATTTCCAATTTAACACCAGGTTGTTTTTTTTTTCATTTCCAATTATCTTTATATACAGAAGATCAATTCCGTATATAATTAGTAAAGACCTCATCAGTTTGTACCCACACAGAAACACAAAGTGTAAAAATACTGTTTCAGTACTAGTTATAGCATCACTTCACATTAGACAACACATTAAGGACAGATCCCACATGAGATGTAAGTACACAGTGACTCCTGTTGCTGACTTAACAATATGACACTCCTGTTCATGGCGTCATTAATCTCCCTAGGCTCTAGTCATGAGTTGCCAGGGCTATGGAAGCATTTAGAGTTCGCTGACGTTGATCTAATGCCGATAGGGTCATAGTCAAAGTGGAAATTCTCTCCTGCCTTCAGAGAAAGGTACCTCCTTCTTTGATGGCCCCGTTCTTTCCACTGGGATCTCACTCACAGAGATCTTTCATTTAGGTCTTTTTCTTTTCCATGGTATCTTGGCTTTCCATGCCTACAATACTCTCATGGGCTCTTCAGCCAGATCCAAATGCCTTAAGGGCTGATTCTGAGGCCAGAGTGTTGTTTAGGACATCTGCCATTCTATGAGTCGGCTGTGTATCCCGCTTCCCATGTTGGATCCTTCTCTCCCTTTTTGATTCTATCAGTTAGTATTAGCAGACACTTGTCTTCTTTGTGTGATCCCTTTGTTTCTTAGACCTATCCAAGCCATCGAATGTGAACTGAAATTGATCACTTGGACTAGTGAGATGGCATTGGTACATGCCACCTTGATGGGATTGTGTTGGAATCCCCTGGCACATTTCTAACTCCACCATTTGCGGCAAGTCCGATTGAGCATGTCCCAAATGATACATCTCCTCGCTCTCTTTTTCCACTCTTAAAATTTAACAGGGATCACTTTTCAGTTACAATTTAAACACCTAAGAATAATTGGGTGTTAATTACAGAGTTCAACCACTAGTACTAGAACAACAACAACAACAACACATACTAAAAAGGATAAAGTATTACATTGTACATCTAGAGTCAGGACAAGAGCTGATCAGGTCATTGTTTCTTATAGTGTCCATTTCACTTCAACAGGTTTCCCTTTGGTGCTCAGTTGTCACCGATCAGGGAAAACAAATGATATTTGTCTCTTTGGGACTGGCTTAATTCACTAAGCATGATGTTTTCCAGATTCCTCCATCTTGTTGCAAATGACCGGGTTTCGTTGTTTCTTACTGCTGTATAGTATTCTATGGAGTACATGTCCCATAATTTCTTTATCCAGTCTACTGTTGATGGGCATTTGGGTTGGTTCCAGGTCTTAGCTATTGTGAATTGAGCTGCAATAAACATTAATGTGCAGATGGCTTTTTTATTTGCCAAATTAATTTCCTTTGGGCAAATTCCAAGGCGTGGGATGGCTGGGTTGTATGGTAGGGTTATGTTCAGGTTTCTGAGGAATCTCCATTCAGACTTCCATAGTGGTTTAACCGGTTTGCATTCCCACCAACAGTGGGTTAGTGTCCCTTTTTCCCCACATCCTCTCCAGCATCTGCTGTTGGTAGATTTCTGAATGTGAGCCATTCTCACCGGGGTGAGATGGAACCTCATTGTGGTTTTGATTTGCATTTCTCTGATTGCTAGTGATCTTGAACATTTTTTCATGTGTCTGTTGGCCATTTGGATTTCCTCTTTAAAAATGTCTCTTGAGGTCCTTGGCCCATCTCTTCAGTGGGTAGTTTGTTCTGTTGTTGTGGAGTTTCTTGATCTCTTTGTAGATTCTGGTTATCAACCCTTTATCTGTAGTATAGTTTGCAAATATTTTTTCCCATTCTGTCGGTTTCCTATTCACGCTCCTGACTGTTTCCTTTGAAGTACAGAAACTTCTCAATTTGATGCAATCCCAAATGTTAATTTAGGTTTTGACTGCCTGTGCTATTGGAGTATTTTCCAAGAAGTCTTTGCCTGTGCCTATATCTTGCAGGGTTTCTCCAATGCTCTCTAATAATTTGATGGTTTCAGGTCATAGATTTAAGTCTTTAATCAATTTTGAGTGAATTTTTGTGTAAGGTGATAGGTATGGGTCTTGCTTCAAGCTTCTACACGTGGAAATCCAATTTTCCCAGCACCATTTATTGACTAGACTGTCCTTATTCCAGGGATTAGATTTGGATCTTTGGTCAAATATAAGTTGGCTGTAGATGTTTGGATTGATTTCTGCTGTTTCTATTCTGTTCCATTGGTCTATCCATCTGTTTCTGTACCAGTAACATGCTGTTTTGATAACAACTGCCCTGTAGTATGTCCTGAAATCTGGTATTGTGATGACTCCGGTTTGTTTTGTTGTACAACATTGCTTTGGCTATTCGAGATCTTCTGTGTCTCCATATGAATTTCAGCATCATTTGTTCCGGATCTGAGAAGAATGTCTTCGGTATCTTGATTGGTATTGCATTGAATGTATAAATTGCTCTTGGGAGAATAGACATTTTGATGATATTGATTCTTCCAATCCATGAGCATGGAAGATTTCTCCATTTTTTGGTATCCTCTTCCATTTCTTTTTCTACGGTTTTGTAGTTTTCATCGTAGAGATCTTTAACATCTTTGCTTAAGTTTATTCCAAGGTATTTGATTGTTTTTGTAGCTATTGTGAATGGGATTGATCTTAGAAGTTCTTCCTCCGCCGTGGCATTGCCTGTGTACACAAAGGCTGTTGATTTTTGTGCATTGATTTTATATCCTGCTACTTTGCCAAACTCTTCGATGAGTTCCAGCAGTCTCTTAGTACAGTTCGTTGGGTCCCCTAAAAAAAGAATCATATCATCTGCAAAGAGGGATAGTTTGAGTTCTTCCTTCCCGATTTGTATCCCTTTAATTTCTTTTTCTTGCCTAATAGCTCTGGCTAAAACTTCCAGAACTATATTGAAGAGCAGTGGTGAGAGTGGGCATCCCTGTCTGGTACCAGATCTCAGTGGAAATGCTTCCAACTTTTCCCCATTCAATAGGATATTGGCCGTGGGCTTTTCATATATTGCTCTGATTGTATTGAGAAATGTTCCTTCCATACCCAGTTTGCTTAGAGTTTTCATCATGAAAGGGTGTTGTATTTTATCAAATGCTTTCTCTGCATCTATTGAGAGAATCATATGGTTTTTCTTCTGCAGTCTGTTAATGTGGTGTATCACGTTGATTGTTTTGCGAATGTTGCACCATCCCTGCATACCAGGGATAAATCCCACTTGGTCTGGGTGGATGATCTTTCTGATGTGTTGTTGCATTCTAGTGGCCAGAATTTTATTGAGGATTTTTGCATCTATGTTCATCAGGGATATTGGTCTCTAATTCTCTTTCAATGTTGCGTCTCTTTCTGGCTTAGGAATTAAGGTGATGCTGGCTTCATAGAAAGAATTTGGGAGGATTCCCTCTTTTTCTATTGTTTTGAATAGTTTGAGAAGAATTGGAGTTAGTTCTTCTCTAAATGTCTGGTAGAACTCAGCAGTGAATCCATCTGGTCCTGGGCTTTTCTTTGTTGGGAAGGTCTTTATTACGGTTTCAATTTCTGTGTCAGTTAATGGTCTGTTTAGGTTTTCTATGTCTTCCTGGTTCAATTTAGGTAGGTTGTATGTGTCCAAGAATCTGTCCATTTCTGATAGATTTCCCTGTTTGGTGGCATACAAGTCCTTGTAGCAATTTCTGATGATTCTTTTTATTTCTGTGGAGTCTGTTGTTACCTTTCCCTTTTCATCTCTGATCCTATTGATTTGGGTCTTTTCTCTTCTTTTTTGGTAGTTAGTTGGACCAATGGGGTGTCAATTTTGTTTATTTTTTCAAAAAACCAGCTCCTCATTTGGCTGATTTTTTGTAATTTTTTTTTTGGATTCAATCCTGTTGATTTCTTCTTTGATTTTAATTATTTCTCTTCTCCTACTGGGTTTGCGTTTGGTTTGCTGCAGATTTTCTAGGTCCTTGAGATGACTTGAAGCTCATCTACTTGGTGCCTTTCCAATTTCTTGATGTAGGCACCTATTGATATAAATTTTCCTCTTAACACTGCTTTTGTTGTATCCCATAGGTTTTGGTATGTTGTGCTGTTATTCTCATTTACTTCCAGAAAATTTTTGATTTCTCTTTTAATTTCTTCTATGACCCATTGTTCATTCAGGAGCATGTTGTTCAGTCTCCATGTGTTTGCACGTTCTCTAATGATTCCTGAGTTGCTAATTTCCAATTTCATTCCTTTGTGGTCTGAGAAGCTGCATGGTATGATTCTAATTCTTTTGAATTTGCTGAGACTTGCTTTATGACCTAGTATGTTGTCAATCCTAGAGAAGGTTCCATGTACTGCTGAGAAGAATGTAAAGTCCTTAGATGTAGGATGAAATATTCTGTAGATATCTCTTAGATCCATTTGGGCCATAGTGTCATTTAAATCTACTGTCTCCTTGTTGATCTTCTGTCCTGTTCATCTGTCTATCTCTGAGAGTGGAGTATTGAAGTCCTCCAGTACTATTGTATTGGGGTCTAAGTCTCCCTTTAAGTCCCTTAACAAGTCTTTTAAATAAGCTGGTGCCCTGTAATTAGGTGCATATACATTGATAATCATTATATCTTCCTGTTGAATGGATCCCTTAATCATTAAATAGTGCCCCTCTTTGTCTCTCCTAACAGTTTTTGTGGTAAAGTTTATGTTGTCCGATATTAAGATGGCTACGCCTGCTCTTTTTTCATTTCTGTTGGCATGGTATATCTTTTTCCAGCCTTTCACTTTCAGCCTGTATGCATCATTGTTGGAAAGATGAGTTTCTTGTAAGCAGCAAAAAGATGGGTTTTGTTCCTTAACCCAGTCAGCCAATCGGTGTCTTTTAACTGGACAGTTCAAGCCATGAACATTCAATGTGACTATTGAGAAGGAGTAACTTTGTCCTGTCATTTGCCAAAGATATTTTCTAATATATGGTTTGAGATTCCTGTGATCTTTTGTTGTGAGGTTTCCTTCCTTTACCTTCTTTCATATTGGTGACCGTGTTTCTGTGTTTCTGTATGTAACACATCTTTAAGCATCTTTTGCAGGGCTGGACGAGTGGCGACAAATTCTTTCAATTTCTGTTTGCTGTGAAAGGTCTTTATTTCACCTTCATTCACAAATGAGAGCTTTGCAGGATAGAATATTCTGGGCTGGCCGTTTTTCTCTCTTAGTACCTGGGCTATATCTTGCCATTCTCTCCTAGCTTGTAGGGTTTCTGAAGAGAAGTCAGCTGTGAGTCTAATTGGAGTTCCTCTGAGAGTAATCTGGCGTTTCTCTCTTGCACATTTTAGGATCTTTTCTTTGTGTTTCACTGTGGTGAGTTTGATTACGATGTGTCGTGGTGAGGATCTCTTTTAGTCATCTTTATTAGGGGTTCTATGAGCTTCCTGTACTAAGATGCCTCTGTCTTTCTCCAAACCTGGGAAATTTTCTGCTAGTATCTCACTAAAAAGACCTTCTAATCCATTCTCCCTCTCCATGCATTCAGGAACTCCTAGAACCTGAATGTTGGGTTTTTAATAGTATCCTATAGATTCCTGACAGTATTTTTTGGATTTCTGATTTCTTCTTCTTTTCTTTGATTTGCCTGTTTCCTTTCCTTTTCTCTGTCTTCTAATTCCGATATTCTCTCTTCTGCTTCACTCATTCTGTTTTTAAGGCTTTCTAATGTGTTTGTCATTTGATCTATCGAGTTCTTCATTTCATTAAGGTTTCTTGTCACTATCACAGTTTCATGTTCCACTAGTTGTTTCGTTTCATTTTGATTCCTCCTTAATATTTCATTTTCATGAGAGAGATTTTCTATCTTGTCCATGAAGGATTTCTGTAGTTCAAGAATTTGTTTTTGAGAACTTCTTAATGTTCTTATCAATTTTTTGAGATCTGCTTCTTGCATTTCCTCTATCTCATCATCTTCATAATCTTGGATTGGGGTGTCTTGTTCATTTGGGGGCATCATAGTGTCTTCCTTGCTCTTGTTACCTCGGCTTCTACGTTTGTTGTTTGGCATGTTGGAGATAATTTTTTTTTTTTGCTGTGGTGATTTTTTCTCATTATACTATGTCTCTAAGTGGGCTGTCTGCTTTGATAGATCCTTAGAGGCTGTGATGGGTGTGTCCAGATTGCTCTGCTTGATTCTTCAGGTTTAAGGCTGTGCAAAAAGTGACTCACCTTGTTCCTTGCTGGATCTCTCTCTCTCTCTCTCTCTCTCTCTCTCTCTCTCTCTTTTTTTGACTCAGTTGGGAAGTAATTATGCACAGCTGAGTGCAATTGAGGGTAGTTGAAATCTGGCCTCTGTGAGTATTCGTTTGATCTACCCCTGGGACCACACAAAGAGTTTATGCAGCCCTCAATGTGTTCTCAAGTTTCACCTTAGACCCAAAATTACTGAGTTTGTGTACTCATTGCCACTTTACATATTTAAAATGGTGCCTGCTCTTTGTTTTGCTCAAATGGAGGGAGGGCCCTCTGCCTTTCCCCACTAATGTCTCCTGTTTCTGAGGCTTTTGTCTTACCTCCTATTTGTTCCCGCGCTGGGGAGATTCTGCGCCTCGGCTCTGGCGGTTGGGTTTCCACGCGGTGGGCTCCCTATAGGTCCTCTGTGTCACATCCACTAGATCCGGAAGCGTTTCCTCTGCAGTTTTTTCTTGAATCTTTTCCTGAGGCTACAGTAATTCCACTTTTATGAAGCTTCATTTTCCAGACTATGGGCGCACGTCCTCACTATCCACCATCTTGGCTCCGCCCCCACATAATGTTTTATAGTATGCAGTTTCAATGAATTTCTTTGAAACCACTCATATGTACAGATTACAAAACAAAATTTTTCACTGAAATAAATGTCTTTTATTTCAACTTTCCTCAATATTTTCAAGTATCCCGATCCATGCAATTAAGTGGGGAAGATATTATTGAAACATGAAATGTGTGTTTAGAAGTGGCTTAAAGCTTTCCAAATGTGTGAAAGACATCAAATTATAAATTCAAACTGCTCAATGAGAGCCTAATCCATTTACATAAAGAGAACAGCATCCTAGGTAAATCAGAAATACAAGAAATCAAAATACAAAAAAAGATCTTGAAAATATTCAGACAAACAGCAATGTAGGGTACATGGAGTTATGACAATTCCTGAATAATGGTTGCCTTCTCTTTGGAAGCAATGGAAAGGCATATTCAATATATTAAAGGAAAATATATTCTCCACCTCTGATTGAAATCTAGTGGAACTATCATAAATGAGTTGTTTAGGAACAGATATTGTGGTTCAGTGGGTTAAAGTTGTGCACCTGGGATGCTTTCATTCCAATCAGAGTGCCTGCCTGTTTTAGCTTTTGCCTAATTCATGTCCAATAACACAGCAGATGATGGGTTAAGTACTTTGGTCCCCACCACCCACATGGGAGACCTGGATTGAGTTCTGGGATCTTAGCTTTAGTCTGCCTACCTAAGCTGTTGTGGACATTTGGGGAATGAAGCATCAGATGGCGCTGATTGGAGTCCTGGCTGCTCCAATTCCTATCTAGCTCTCTGGTATGGCCTGGGAAAGCAGTAGAAGATAGCTCAAGTCCTTGAGCCCCTGCACCTGTGTGGGAGACCTGGAAGAAGCTCCTGGCTCCTGGCTTCGGATCAGCCCAGCTCCTGCCATTGCTGCCATCTGGGGAATGAACTAGTGGATGGAAGACCTCTCTCTCTCTGTCTCTGCCTCTCTGTAACTCTGCCTTTCAAATAAATAAATAAATCCTTTAAAAAAGTGTATTTCCCAGTCTAATGTTAGTTGTGATTTTTTTTAGTTTCTTGTTTAGTTCTACAGATTTTTTCATGTCTCTTGTGTCTTTTTTTGGAACATTAGCATTTATAATTGTTAATCATCCTGATTTGTAATCTATTTTATTTATTTATTTATATTTATTTATGATAAAAAATCTCTATATCATTAGTAATATATGTTTTCTTGAGAATGATTTAGTTTGTTGCTAAATAAGTCAGCAACTTTAGCTTTTTATAATTAGGTTTTATATAATATATCCTTTATAAATTACTTATTTGGGAAAGAATGAGAGATGGAATGAGGAAGAGATCCTATTTGCTGGTTCACTTTCCCAATAACAGCAGTAGCAGTGAGTGTGTTTTGCTGTGGCTGGGAGTCAGGAATTCAATAATTTGAGTCATTTCTACCCTGCAGGGTCTGTAGTAGCAAAAAGTAGAGTTGGGAGCCAGAGGTGAGCTTCTTCCAGGTCTTCCACATGGGTGCAGGGGCCCAAGGACTTGGGCCATCTTCTACTGCTTTCCCAGGCCATACCAGAGAGCTAGATAGGAATTGGAGCAGCCAGGACTCCAACCAGTGCCCATAAGATGCCAGCACTGTAGATTGGGACTGGCCCAGGCAATACTCTTTTTATAGTAAGCGATGAAATAAAAAGATAAAATTTTATCAAATATAAACATGAATGACAGTATATTGACCTAATTAATACGCATAGACCAGTCTGTGGAGCACTCACTGAGACAGAACATATGCAGCATCACAAATCAAGACTAAAATCATGGTGTCTCTGATCACATGAAATTAAATTGTCACAGTGATTGTTTTAAACCATTTTTTTAACTTTTATTTAATGAATATAAATTTCCAGTGTACAGCTTATGGATTACAATGACTTCCCCCTCCCATAACTTCACTTCCACCCGCAACCCTCCCCTCTCCCGTTCCCTCTCCCCTTCCATTTGCATCAAGATTCTTTTTCAATTCTCTTTATATACAGAAGATCAATTTAGTATAGATTTCAACAGTTTGCACCCACATAGAAACACAAAGTGAAACATACTGTTGGAGTACTAGTTATAGCATTAAATCACAATGTACAGCACATTAAGGACAGAGATCCCACATGAGGAGCAAGTGCACAGTGGCTCCTGTTGTTGACCCAACAAATTGACACTCTAGTTTATGGCGCCAGTAACCACCCTAGGCTCTCGTCATGAGTTGCCAAGGCTATGGAAGCCTTCCAAGTTTGCCGATTCTGATCATATTTAGACAAGGTCATAAAAGACAGAGTGAGGATAGTAACCAATGATCCTAAGAGTGGCATTTACCAGGTTTGAACAATTATACAGCATTAAGTGGGGAAGAGGACCATCAGCACACACAGGTTGGGAGTAGAGCCATTGGTGGTAGAGTAGAGGTTATGATTACAAAGGAATGAGGCCCAAGTGCACTAGACAGGGCCTAGAACAAAGGACAGAGTCATTATTAGAGGAGCTAAGAAAGGTGCTGTCTAAGCTACAAGTAATTTTTCTGATTGAGGGGCAAATAGAACCTGATAGAAGGGGCTTGATAATAATCTGGTGGGCTTTAGGCCTTGTAAATTCAGAGGCCCAGACCTATCTATCTCTTCACATGGGGTATATCCTAAGGGAGGTGTGAACCTCCTAGGGGAAGGCACTCTGTTGACTTTCATTACTTGGCTGGCCTGGGAGGAGAGCTGGCCAGGTAAAGGCAGGTGGCATCTCTAACAAGAAATGTACAGTTCTGCCTGCAATGTTGCTGACCCTACTTGACCATCCCCTCAGCTGCAGTGGTCACTTTGGAAGTTGGGCTGAGTGAAGGGCTTTTCAGCTTAGAGCCAATAAGATCTGTGGCTCTGACCTGGGCATCCTTCGACTCCAGGGCAGGTCCATTTCCAGTGATCTAACTCTTGGCAGAGCTGCCAGGGCTCTTCACAAGCTGACTTCTGCTGAAGCCCAGGCTTACCACATTGAAAGCCACTGCAGTGGACTGGCCTGTTGGGTCTCCTTGAGGGCAGATCACTGTACAGATCAGCCATTAATAGGCCTGCCACCCATTGCTTCTGATGCCAAGCTTTCTTTTCCTCCTGGTTTGTGTTAAAGCAGACCAGAGGATGCAAGTCAAGGGAGTGCCCAAGTCCCATCTCTAATCTTCGGTGGCCTGAACGACAAGTCTATAGTCACAGGCATGTTCTGTAGTAGTTTTTCTAAGGTAGACAATGCCCATGAGGAAAATTATATTCTCACTTGAAAACTTTCTTTCCCTTTGGTCTGAAAGGGAGGTTTTTTCTACTTACTGTATACTTCGCTGTTGGCGAAGTGAATCTAGCTATGAGATTATTATTTAAGTTCTTATTTTGGCTATGCTATTACAGAAAAGTGTTAGCCATCTCTTTTATAAGGTCTAAAGATTAAATTGCGCATCCTACAGATTCCTTTATAATAGAATTAGTTTCCTACCTCGAAGAGAATAGATAAATGAAAGAACAAGTTGGGCTTAGAATAGAGAATTGAGGGAGCAAGTCCTAGATCGCTTGCTGACAATAGCAATATCACATGAATACCTAGCGAACAGTTTCAACCATTAGATAACAACTTAAGAAAACATTTATCAGAAGGTCCAATGCCTTCTATAAATTTTAAGAATCATGTATTTGAAAACACCTCTTAAATATCTAACATGGTGTAGTTTGTTTAGCCAGTAAACTTAAGCACAACCATCTAAAATGTTTTTAGTTTCTTTCTACCAACACGTTTAAAGCATATGATACACAGATTCAGGTCACACAAATTAAAATGTATCTTTGATTGATTTTAGCAGCTTAAATTTATGGACAATCTTATCTATAAGCCATTTAAAATAAAACTCTTAATAAAATTTCCCCATGTGGACATACAATATGTACACACATATAACATAGCATAATAGACCAATATAGCAATTTTAATAATAGCTTTTAAAATCGTTAACTCTTTTTGTAGATTGCCAATTGATTTGAATTGCTTTTTGTTTTTAGTAACCTCAGTTAACCATACTTTCTCTCAGTTGGTACTGTTAATACATTATTGGCTTCATCTGTTTACAGAGCCATCCCAAAGTACTGAATACAATAAAAGTGGCTGGAAAAAGTCCATAGGAACCTATAGGAGGACAGCTAAACACAAAACCAACAATGCTTTAGTTTTATGAGCAGCACATCATATATAACTATGGATGACAAAAGAGTTTAAGTCGCCATGTTTAAAATTATAAACTCATCAACCAACAAGAGGCACTTGCTTACTTCACAGTATTTTTGAAAGCACCTGCAGGATTTTACAAGTATTTAACCCTTTAGGCCTCTGGGGATTTCTCATTAAGATAACTATCATGTCTAGTAACACAAGATCATTAGACTTTTTAATTCTCAAACATTTGTATTAATAGCATTTTCCATTATAGAAACTTAAAGTTTGGTACCACATCACATCTTGACAGTCCTTCTAATATAATCCAAATAGACTGATTAGTTGGTGTCTCTATAAGATGAGAGACATAGGTCCTTCGAGTTTTTCAGTTGGGCCCAAACTGGAAAAACCAAAGACCAAGATTTACTGGAAATTTTAGAGACCAGATTGTTTGAAACTTTGATTTTTTGAATGCCTGTAAAGAATGCCAAGAAGGCTCAAAATCCAAAATATCTGGTTGAAATAAGATTCCTTATAATCATGACATAACATAGACCAAATTTGATCATTGTTACAAGGTGATCATTCAACTCTTTGAAAATAAGCACATATTTAAATAACCCATAGCTCTTAATAAAAATGCAGCTGTTTTTGAACAATTAGAATTTAACAGACATCAAGAGAACATAATAGATTACTTTAACACATTGCTTTAACAGAGCATCAGAGTTTAATTCTATGTCAAAGAGAAATTGAGCTTCCTGTGATCTTTTGCTGTGAGGTTTCCTTCCTTTACCATCTTTCATATTGGTGACCATGTTTCTGTGTTTCTGTGTGTAAGACATCTTTAAGCATCTTTTGCAGGGCAGGATGAGTGGCAACAAATTCTTTCAGTTTCTGTTTGCTATGAAAAGTCTTAATTTCACCTTCATTCACAAATGAGAGCTTTGCAGGATATAGTATTCTGGGCTGGCAGTTTTTCTCTCTTAGTACCTGGGCTTTGTCTCGCCATTCCCTTCTAGCTTGTAGGGTTTCTGATGAGAAGTCAGCTGTGAGTCTAATTGGAGATCCTCTAAGAGTAATCTGACGTTTCTCTCTTGCACATTTTAGGATCTTTTCTTTATGTTTCACTGTAGTGAGTTTGATTACATGTTTATTTGAGGTTCTATATGCTTCCTGTACTAAGATGCCTCTTTCCTTCTCCAAACCTGGGAAATTTTCTGCTAGTATCTCACTGAAAATGCCTTCTAATCCTTTCTCCCTTTCCATGCCTTCAGGAACTCCTAGAACCCGAAAGTTGGTTTTTTTAATAGTATCCTGTAGATTCCCGACAATATTTTTTAAATTTCTAATTTCTTCTTCTTTTCTTTGGTTTGCCCATTTCCTTTCCTGTTCTCTGTCTTCTAAGTCTGATATTCTCTCTTCTGCTTCGCCCATTCTGTTTTTAAGGCTCTCTAATGTGTTCGTCATTTGATCTATTGAATTCTTCATTTCATTATGATTTCTCGTCACTATCACAGTTTCTTGTTCCACTAGTTGTTTCATTTCATTTTGATTCCTCCTTAATATTTCATTTTCATGAGAGAGATTTTCTATCTTGTCCATTAAGGATTTCTGTAGTTCAAGAATTTGTTTTTGAGAACTTCTTAATGTTCTTATCAATTTTTTGAGTTCCGCTTCTTGCATTTCCTCTATCTCATCATCTTCATAATCTTGAATTGGGGTGTCTTTTTCATTTGGGGGCGTCATAGTGTCTTCCTTGTTCTTGTTAGCTTGGTTTTTGCATTTGTTGTTTGGCATGTTGGAGATATTTGGTTTCTTCACTGTGGTGTTTTTTCTTGTTACACTATGGTCTATATTAAGTGGACTGTCTGCTTTCAGTGGAGCCTTAGAGGCTTGAGATGAGTGTGGACTGAGAGCTGTGTTTGGTTCCTCAGGGTTGGGGGTGTGTCAAAGATGACACTCCCAGGTTAGGTGTGTAAATCTCTCTTTCTTTTTTTGATTCAAAAGGGAAGTAATTCCGCACAGCTGAACGTAATTGGAGGTAGTTAGCAGGCAAATGATATAACCACAGGAGCCAGAGATCGGAAGCTCTTTCCCAAGGACCACACAGGGAATCTGTGCTGCCCTCAGTGTGGGCTCTAATTCTCCTGCAGTCTCCCACTGGGTTGCCAAGTTAGATGCTAATCTCCTGTTATTTCACCCCTCCCCACAGAGTCAGATTTTTCTGCTAGGCTCAGGGCTGGTGCAGACCTGAGGTCGCCCTGCTTATGACGTATGTCCAAAATGGCGCCTGCTCTGTCTTGCTCGCCTTTGAGAGGTGAGCGGAGAGAGAGAAACTTGTGTCCGTATCGGTCACTTTTTTTTTTCCTCTCTCTCTTCTAGTTAGCCTGGTGAATTTTTCCCCACGGAGTTTCAAGCCTCGTTCCCTCTAGCCTCCTCTTTCTGCTTGCCTGCTGGTGTCTCGGGCTATTGAGGTTCGGCTCACCTCGCGTTCCAGCGCTGGTGTGTTGAGTCTGCCGCTGGTGTCCCGAACTTGGGCTCCCACGCTTTCCACGGAGGTACACTGTGAATCACTAGTTCCGGAAGAGTTTCCTCTGCTGTTTCATCCCCTACTCTTCCTTGACCCTGCAGTATCTCCACTTATATTAAACTGTCTCTCTCCCGGACTAATAGTGTGCTCCCTGCCTATTCCGCCATCTTGCCTCTCTCCCTCGATTGTTTTAAACCATTAGCCAGAGTCCTCATCCATAATCATTGCCATGATTGATACACATATCTATTTTGCATTACTGACTTAGAAATAGCTATATGAAATAATAGAATATAGAATTTGTGCAGCTTTGGCAGCAGTGAATCCCAATATGCTGCAGTCATGGTGTATTGAACTACTTGTTATGCTGAAAGTATGAAAGTTAACCTAAGTTAACCTAAGAATATTCACCAGGTGAGGACATAGTGGAATGGGATATTCTCACTCAGATACAGAAAGTTCCTGGCTCCTGGCTTCACTCTGGCCCAGCCCTGGCCATTGCAGACATTTAGGGAGTGAACCAGCAGGTGGAAAATCTCTCTTTCTGTCTTTCCCTCTCTCTCTAACTCTACCATTTAAATAAGTAAGTAAATAAACAATCTTTTAAAACCTTTTTTAAATAAACAATCTTTTTAAACCTTTTTAAAGTAAAAAGGAACAGAATATAACAGTTATAAGAGTTTCAAAGCATGATGTCATTTTTGGGCTAGAAACATAATTTTCTATTAGTGCAAGCTACAGATAGCATCATCTACATAAATAAGCAAAAAGTACAAATTATTTTAATGACATTTAGTTATTTGCTTACTTTTATTTGAAAGGCAGAAAGAAAGATGGAAAAAGAATTTCTATCACCTTGTTCATTCCCCAAATACAACAGCCAGGACTGAGGCAGACTAAAACCAGGTGCCCAGAATTCAATCTGGTTTCCCACGTTGGTGTCAGGGACCCCAGTATTGAGCCATCATCCAACCGCCTCCTAAAATATGAATTAGTAGAATGATAATTCGGAGTTTAACCTTATCAAAAGTCTTACTGCAATGCTTCAAATATTTACCAATAACATACATTCAAAACCAATGTTTTTTCCCTTACTTACATCATTTGCCATATGTAAAAATTTTCAGGATCAGATCATCTATAGTGGTATCAAATATGAGAGAAAAAAAATTAAAAGGAGTTCAGAGACTTAGACTGACTTAAGATAACCTAATTCATAATTCCGGTGACTAATTCCCTATTGGTTCCCTTTTGAGTGCTTACTAATGTCATTGTAAAGAAATACGTTAAAATATTTTTTAAATATTTATTTATTTATTCAAAAGTCAGAGCTACACAGAGAGAGGAGAGGCAGAGAGAGAGAGAGAGAGAGAGAGAGAGGTCTTCCATCCACTGGTTCACTCCCCTGATGGCTGCAATGGCAGGAGTTGGGCTGATCCGAAGCCAGGAGCCAGGAGCTTCTTCCAGGTCTCCCACGTGGGTGCAGGGGCCCAAGAACTTGAGCCATCTTCTACTGCTTTCCCAGGCCATAGCAGAGAGCTGGATCAGAAGAAGAGCAGCCGGGTCTAGAACCGAGGTCCATATGGGATGCAGGTGTTCAGGCCAGGGCATTAATCTGCTGCACCACAGTGCCGGCCCCTAATTTAAAATCTTAAGGATGACTGTAAAAATAACTTACAATATACCCTGGAAATACCATGCTGTCACTAAAATTTACACTAAGGATAAATATTTGGTTGAATTAACTATGTCCCACTGAAACAGATATACCTCACAAAACTCCGTATTAGTGTTTCCACTGGAATACTCTTGCTGTTATATAATCCATAGAACATATGCATCTTGCAACATGGATTTTGCTGCCCAGCATTATTTAGGGAAAATGGCTATAATCTATATTCTTTTTAGTACACCTTTACAGTAATTGTTCCAAATGACACACCTCCCTGCATCCAAGCCTCCACAGAATCATTCAACACAGTAATCCTTGACTTTGTCACTACTGCATTTTGCCTTATTTATCAGTCATCTTGTGAGGAATTCTAGGACTTGCCTATTGGACACACAGGAACTAGGCAAGAACAAGAGCAAACCACAGCAAATAGGTAAGAGCCAGAGCAAACACTAAACACAGGAGGGATGGATGTTGTGCAGCACATTAAGCTGGTGCCTACGACACACCATAAACCATATCTGTGTCCCTGGTTTGTTTCCTGTCTGTTCCACAGCTCCAATGCACCTTCCTGCTAATATTCCTGGAAAGCAGCAGATGACATAAGTACTTAGGTCCCTGCCACCCACATAGAAGACCCAGAAGAAGTTCCTACACCATGGATTTAGCTTCACATAGCCCTGACTATCATGGAAATTTGAGTAGTAAACAAGCAGACTGAATATCTCTGCTGCTTATTTTTAAAAAAAGAACTACAAATGGTTCACATTTCAATGTCAATACTCAGCCAACTGAAAACCACTGATGTTTCTGCTCCCAGTAAATGGAGTACACATGCCCCACCAGAAAGGACACATGCTAACCCTGGGATACGGTATCCATTCAGTCTCATGGAGAAGCAACAGGAGAGCACAGGGCCTGGAATTTCCTGGAAGTACAGGAGTATGAAGAATGGCCAATGCTCAGAAGGACACTGAAAAAGCCCTTTCCATTTTCTTGTGCTAGTGATGTATTGCAAGGGGAGGCTACAATTCCCAGAATATGCTGCACTTCTTCATTTGCAAATAAGAAAAATGACTTGTATATTTTCCTGGGTATTCAGTCCTGCAGTCTTCAGACCCAACATGATTCATCAGAATTTATCATCAAACATATGCCAACCAAGTGAAATTCTGGTGTTTAGTCCCTGACCTGACTCAAATTGGAAAGAAATGTGCTCAGGAATGAACAAATTAAAATATGGGCATAATGTTTGATAATTGCCACTCTATTCCTTTTCATTTTAAGTTTCTTAAAAATATATTTATTTATTTGAGTGAGAGAGAGAGAGAGAGAGAGAAAGAGAGATCCTCCATCTGCTAGTTCACTCCCAAAATGGCCACAATGACTACAGCTGGTGCAGTCCAATGCCAGGAACCAGGAGCTTCTTCTAGTTTCCTACATGGGTGCAGAGACCCAAGCACTTGGTTTATCCTCTACTGCTTTTCCAGGTACACCAGTAGGAAGCTGGATTGGAAGTGGAGCATCCAAAACTCAAATTGGTGTCCATATGGGCGGCCTGAATCACAGGCAGTGGCCTTATCCAATATTCCACAGCACCGTCCCCTCATCTTAAGTTCTGATAATTATATTGTAGTTATAGAACTCACATTTGCATTTACTTCATGCTTAAAGCATGAATAATTGGACAATTATTATATTTTACTTTAATATACTTAAATAAATTAATATTCTTGGGGCAGCTTATGTCTAACACTTTAAAAAGGTGCTTGCTTTAATCTATTAAAATAAGGGTGGTTCATCCATGGATCATATTTCACAGCTGGGAAAAGTCTTCTAGTGCATATATTGAGATAAAATTGTGGGTCTTGAGGCGGTGCATCCCAAATTCATTATGAAAATATAAGAACTCCAATCTCTTGACTAGGAAACCCTGAATTCCATATGTCCACATATCCATTTATCCATCTACTTACCTAACAAAGCTTCAACTTTCTGATAGCTGGATCTGTTCTTTAAATCTATTTGCTGGTTTCTGCAGCAAACCAGACAAGGATGTCAATACAAAGTTTCATAGTACTGCCATTGCTACTGCTGCTCCTCTCCAAATGAGGATGGTCAGGTTTAATATGGACTTAAGTAGGTGTAGGAGGCTGTACTGATTCTTGGCCCAGAGCCCATTCCTTGTTCAGTCTATGACTAAAACATGATTTTCCCTGTTCAAATTCCCAAGTCCTCTTTAATCCTGCCACTGTCATTCAGTGACTATTCTGCAAATGAAGGAACTTTAGTCTTCAGCTTCCAAGCATAGGTATCTTCACCTCTGATCATAGAAGCAATTGCATCCTGAAAAAAATAGGTGTCAGTGTCACATTCTTTGAAATAGAAAATGAACTTATTTAGCTCAACAGCAATGGAGTAGTGAGTCCTCATGCCCCTTACCAGGAGTAGTTCTCCTTGGTCATCACACACCTCTGCCAGCAAAAGCTGTTCCTACTGGGATCAGAAATGGAGACTCCAGGAGGAGTCTTGTGAAGAGAAAAAGTGGGGAAATAATTGGCTAATCTTAAGCAATTAATTTTCAGTCTCTTAGGTATACCTTTCATGTAATGATAGGAATTCATAATTTTGAGCATCAAGTAAGTGATAAGAGTATTAGGAATTAAATTGTATTGAATGCAGAGAAATACATATGTACCTGTGGTAAAGATAAAGGGGGTCATGAACAGAGAGTGGGACTGGCTAATTAAGATGCCCTCAAGGATTATGACCTGAGGTTAGTCTTTTTTTAAGATTTATTTGTGGGCCAGCACTGTGATGTAACAAGTAAAGCTGCCTCCTGCAGTGTCAACACCCCATATGGGCAAAAATTCAAGCCTTGGCTGCTCTGCTTCTGAGCCAGATCCCTGCTAATGTGTCTGAGATATCAGCAGAAAATTGCCCAAGTGCTTTGGCCCTTGCACTCATATGGGAGACCTGGATGAAACTTCTGGCTCCTAGCTTAGGCCTGGCTCATCCCTGGCCATTGTAGCTATTTGGGGAGTGAACCAGTGGATGGAAGATCTCTCTTTAAAAAAAGATTTATTTATTTTAAAGACAGAGTAACAAAGAGATGGGAGAGGAAATAGAGAATAGGGGAGAAAAAGAGATTATTCCTTCTCTGGGTTCATATCCCAAATGGCTGAAAAAGCCAGGTCTGGGTCAGGATATGGTCAGTAGAATATAATTCTCTCTAGGTATTTTACATGTGTGGCAGGGACCCAAATACTTGGGATAAATTCTACTGCCTCCCTAAGCACATTAGCATGAATCTGGATCAGAAGCAGAGTAGCCAGGAATCAAACTGACATTCCAATATGGGATGACAACATGCAAGCAGTGGCTTAACCCACTACACACAATGCCAGCACCAAAGGTTAGTCTTTTCTGATTCATCACTACTAAAAATATTTAGTTTTTTTTAAATTAAACTTTTATTTAATGAATATAAATTTCCAAAGTACAGCTTATGGGTTACAATGGCTTCCCCCTCCCAAAACTTCCCTCCCACCCACAACCCTCACCTTTCCTCCCCTTCCAATCACATCATGATTCATTTTCAATTCTCTTTATATACAGAAGATCAGTTTAGTATATATTAAGTAACGATTTCAACAGTTTGCCCCCATATAGCAACACAAAATGAAAAAAAAATACTGTTGGAGTTCTAGTTATAGCATTAAATAAGAGTGTACAGCACATTAAAGACAGAGATACTACATAATATTTTTTAAAAAAATAATTAATTTTCTATGCCATTTCCAATTTAACACCAGGTTTTTTTTTTCATTTCCAATTATCTTTATGTATAGAAGATCGATTCAGTATATAATTAGTAAAGATCACATCAGTTTGTACCCACACAGAAACACAAAGTGTAAATATACTGTTTCAGTACTAGTTATAGCATCACTGCACATTAGACAACACATTAAGGACAGATCCCACATGGGATGTAAGTACACAGTGACTCCTGTTGCTGACTTAACAATTTGACACTCCTGTTCAGTAATCTCCCTAGGCTCTAGTCATGAGTTGCCAGGGCTATGGAAGCCTTTAGAGTTCGCTGACTTTGATCTTATTCTGATAGGGTCATAGTCAAAGTGGAAGTTCTCTCCTCCCTTCAGAGAAAGGTACCTCCTTCTTTGATGGCCCCGTTCTTTCCACTGGGATCTCACTCGCAGAGATCTTTCATTTAGGTCTTCTTCTTTTTTTTTCTTTTCCATGGTATCTTGGCTTTCCATGCCTACAATACTCTCATGGGCTCTTCAGCCAGATCCGAATGCCTTCAGGGCTGATTCTGAGGCCAGAGTGTTGTTTAGGATGTCTGCCATTCTATGAGTCTGCTGTGTATCCCACTTCCCATAGTTATTTTTTTTTGACAGCAGAGTTAGTGAGAGAGAGAGAGACAGAGAGGAAGGTATTCCTTCCGTTGGTTCATCCCCCAAATGGCTGCTACAGCCAGCGCACTGTTCTGATCCAAAGCTGGGAGCCAGGTGCTTCCTCCTAGTCTCCCAAATGGGTGCAGGGCCCAGGGACTTGGGCCATCCTCCACTGCCTTCCTGGGCCACAGCAGAGGGCTGGACTGGAAGAGGAGCAACCAGGACAGAACCGGCGCCCCAACCAGGGCTAGAATCCGGAGTGCTGGCACTGCAGGCAGAGGATTAGCCTAGTGAGCTGCGGCACTGGCTTAGTTAATTTTTTTTAAAGATTTATTTTATTTATTTGAAAGTCAGAGCTACACAGAGGTAGAGACAGAAAGCGAGAGAGGTCTTCCACCCACTGGTTCACTTCCCAGGTGGCTGCAATGGCTGGGGTTGCACCAATCTGAAGCCAGGAGCCAGGAGCTTCTTCTAGGTAGCCCACTTGTGTGCAGGAGCCCAAGGACTTGGTCCATCTTCTATTGCTTTCCCAGGCCACAGCAGGCAGCTGGATTGGAAGTGGAGCATGGGGCCGGCATTGTGGTGTAGTGGGTAAAGCCACCTCCTGTAGTTCAGCATCCCATATGGGCACCAGTTGGAGTCTCAGCTGCTCCACTTCTGATCCAGCTCTCTGCTATGGCCTGGGAAAGCGGCAGATGGTTCAAACTCTTGGGTCCCTGTGCCCACATGGGAGACCTGGAAGAAGCTCCTGGCTTTGGATCAGCGCAGTTCTGGTCATTGTGGCCAATTGGAGAGTGAACCAGCAAATGGAAGACCTCTCTCTCTCTTTTTCTCTCTCTCTCTCTCTCTGCCTCTCCTTCTCTCTCTTTGTAACTCTGACTTTCAAATAAATAAATAAATCTTTTTTTTTAAAAAAAGATGTGGAGCAGCCTGAATTTGAACTGGTGCCCATATGGGATGCTGATGCTATAGATTGGGGATTTAACCCTCTGCACCACAGTGCTATCCCCAAAAACATTGTTATGTACCTCTGGTGGCTCACTATGTTTTTTAATGAATTCATTCTATATGCTAGTTTTATTTTTATGTTTTAAAGATTTATTTATTTATTTGAAAGACAGAGTTACAGAGGGAGAGAGAGAGAGAGAGAGAGAATCTCCCATCTGCTGATTCACTCTCCAAATGGTCACAACAGCCAGAGCTGGGCTGATCTGAAGCCATGAACCAAGAACTTCTTCTGGGTCTCCCACATAGATGCAGGGGGCCAAGAATTGGGCCATCTTCTACTGCTTTCCCAGGCCATGGCAGAGAGCTGGATTGTAAGTGGAGAAGCCAGGATTCGAACCAGCTCCCATATGGGATGCCAGCACTGCAGGTGATGGTTTTACCCACTAGGCCACATTGCTGGCCCCTATAATTCAATTTTTAAAGATTTATTTATTTTTATATTTCAAAGAGTTACACAGAGAGAGAAGGAGAGAAAGAAAGAGAAAGAGAGAGAGAGGTCTTTCAGCCACTGGTTCACTCCCCAGTTGGCCACAATGGCTGGAGCTCATGGATCTGAAGCCAGGAGCCAGGAGCTCCTTCCAAATCTCCCACGAGGGTGCCAGAGTCCAAGGACAAGGGCCATCCTCCACTGCCTTCCCAGGCCATAGCAGAAAGCTGGATCCGAAGTGGAGCAACTGGGATTCAAACAGGCACTCATATGGGATGCCAGCAATGCAGGTGGCAGCTTTATCTGCTACGCCAGAGCACCAGCCCCTATAGTTCTATTTTTAAAAAGTCATACAGATATGGTTGAAGTCACCTTTCTCCAAAATCCCTCGATCCTGAATCAATCACTCTAATCTAGTTTATATGTGGGCCATCCATGGCTCTTACAATTATACCCATGTCAATGTATAAATATGCAGTATAGCCTATGGAGGAAAATCACATTTTATGTGGATTCAATATTTTTAAAGAGTTCAACACATCAGGGTCGGCACTGTGGCATAGCGGGTAAAGCCACTACCTGCAGTACTGGCATCCCATATGGGTGCCTGTTCGAGTCCTGGCTGCCCCACTTTCAATCAACCCCTCTAATGTGGCCTGCAAGGGCAGTGGAAAATGGCCTTAGGCCTTGGGCCCCTGCAACCATGTGGGAGACCCAGAAAAGGCTCCTGGCTCCTGGCTTTGTATTGGCATAGCTCCAGCCATTAAGGCCATCTGGAGAGTGAACCAGTGGATGAAAGACCTCTCTCTCTCTCTCTCTCTCTGTAACTTTGTCTTTCAAATAAATTAATAAATCCTTTTTTTTTAAAAAAAGAGCATTCAATGTGACAGTAGCTATAGGAAAATAAAATACTCTGAAATAAATTTAACTCAACATGTGAAAGACCTCTACAATAACCATTACAAAACACAGAAGAAGGAAATTGATGGCAAAAAGGATGTAAAGTCCTCTCCTGATCCTGGATTGGGAGAATTCATAACATTTTCATGCTACCCAAATTAATTTACAGATTCACCACAATTCCATCAACACCCCAATAAAATTCTTCACATAACTAGAAAAAAACAAACATAAAATTCATATAGATTTACAAAAGCCCTTATATAGCCAAAGCAATTTTGAGAACCAGAACAAGTCTGGGGGTACTACCATACTTGAATTCAAGAATACTACAGAGATATGGTAATGACTGGCATAAAATAGATGCATAGAGCAATGAAAGAATGGAGGCCACTGAAAAGAATTCATGTGTCTTCAGGAAACAGATTTTGACAATGCTGCCAAAAATACACTGCAGAAGTATTAGTGTATTCTGTAAATGATCCAGAGAAAATTGGATGTATCCATATGGAGAGTACTGAATCCACACACACACCACTTTTATCCTATACAAAATCATCTCAAGAACACCTTGGTGGAGAGGTTGAGGTCAACATCAACTTTGAAATATGGAAAATGGATGCAAACTATTTCAGCAATGCAGAAAATTAAGTGCATTGTTGTGGGCAATGATGCTATTGGTAAAACAGGTCTCCTGATTTCCTACACAGCAAACAAGTTTCTATCTGTTTTTGACAGCTATGTTGTCACAATTATGAGCATGCAGAACCAAAGAAGAGCCTCAGGTATGTGCTACTAAGAACCATTTGTGCACAACTGGTGTTGGCATTGTACTAAAATCAATGTTTAAGGGGCTGACACTGTGACATTGTAGGCAAAGCCTCCACCTGCAGTACCAGCATCCCGTATGGGTCCCAGTTCTAATACTAGTTGCTATTTTCGAATCCAGCTCTCTAAAAGATGGCTCAAGTTCTTGGGCACCTGCACCCATGTGGGAGACCTGGAAGAAGCTTCTGGCTCCTGGCTTCAGTTCAGTTCAGCTCTGGCTGTTGCAGCAATTTGCAGAGTGAACCAATGGATGGAAGACCTTTCTGTCTCTCCCTCTCTCTGTCTGTAACTATACCTCTCAAATAAATAAATAAATATTTAAAAAATACATCAGGCCCGATGCTGTGGCATAGTGGGTAAAGCCACAGCCTGCAGTGCTGGCATCCCATATGGGTGGCATTTCAATTCCTGGCTGTTCCAATTCCTATCCAGCTCTCTGCTGTGGCCTGGGAAAGCAGCAGAAGATGGCCCAAGTACGTGGACCCCTGCACCCTTGTGGGAGACCCAGAAGAAGCTCCTGGCCCCTGCCTTCAGATCAGCACAGCTCTGGCCATTGAGGCCAACTGAGGAGTGAACCAACAGATGGAAGACTTTCTCTCTCTCTCTCTCTCTCTCTCTCTCTCTCTCTCTCTCTCTCTCTCTCCCTTTCTCTTTCTCTTTCTCTCTCTTTCTCTGCCTCTCCTCCATCTATGTAACTGTGACTTTCAAATAAATAAATGAATCTTTAAAAAAAATCAAAATAAAGAATAAAATTAAAATAAGTTTTTGCAAAAATGAAAAATGATTTGCATCTACCCACAGGCAATCGTGTGAGATAAGGCCCATAAGTATGGCTCCCCTTCCCCTTATAATACTAGTTAATTTTGAATCATTGTGTATTATAAGAAAAGTGATCAGTACTAGTTTATGTTTTCTAGTTCCAAAGAAAGCTTTCTTGTTTTACAAGCAAGGCATATTTTGTGATGACTCTGTAATAGACTAATTTGAATTGTTGGAGGTGTTCCATGGTTCTGCTCTGGAGAGTAATTTGGGACAATTTAGTGTTTTTGTTTGCTTAGTTTTTTTTTCTTTTTTTTGTGGTTTTTTGTGTGTATGTGTTTGAGAGTATTTTAGTCTTTTATTTTAATTCAGTAACCTATAGACATCCCTTCAGGGGAGGAGGCCAGACTGATTCCATATGCCACCTTGAAGACCTAGTATAGAAGATATGCCCCCCATCTGGTGCCCTTAGGAAGAAGTACAGAAAATGCCTCATTTAGTAACTTTCTGAAAGTTGCCTTTTCTCTTCACACTTGAGTAGATCCAGTATTTGAGGAAATTCATGAAAGAGGGTAGAACCTGTCTTGCTACTCCTCTTTTCCAGGGTGCACTATAAACTTGGCTGTGACTTTCAAGGAAATTTGTTTGTCATTTGTTGATTTTTGAAAGTTAATCTCTAACTTCTTTTTTTTTCTTTTTTGGCAGGCAGAGTGGACAGTGAGAGAGAGAGAGAGACAGAGAGAAAGGTCTTCCTTTGCCGTTGGTTCACCCTCCAATGGCCGCCATGGCTGGCGCACTGTGGCCGGCACACCGTGCTGATCCGATGGCAGGAGCCAGGTGCTTCTCCTAATCTCCCATGGGGTGCAGGGCCCAAGCACTTTGGCCATCCTCCACTGCACTCCCGGGCCACAGCAGAGAACTGGCCTGGAAGAGGGGCAACCGGGACAGAATCCGGTGCCCCGACCGGGACTAGAACTCGGTGTGCCAGCGCCGCAAGGCAGAAGATTAGCCTAGTGAGCTGCGGCGCCGGCCTAACTTCTTTCACTGGCAAATGAAGAAAAATATTGTAACTTTTGAAATACAAATGGTTTGAGTTCACAGTTTTAAACGAATTTTCCCTTTCAAAAGAAAAATCAACTCAACATGAATAATAGATCTAAATTTTGAGACCTTAAACTAACAAAATATAGTGAAAACTCTATTAGATACTAGCACTGACAATGTCTTTTGAATGAGATCCCAAAAGCACAGGCAACAAAACCACAGACAAATTTTTATTGAAACTAAGATTCTTCACAATGAAGGAAACACTCACCAAATAAATCACCAATAAAATGGATAGAATATTTGCGTGTCCTCATTGGATAAACAACTGATACCCAGAACATATATAGAACTAGAGAAACTATACAACAAATATAGTTAAATTTGGAAAAGGAACTGAATAGGCATCTCACAGAAGATGGGATATTACTGTCAACAAAAATATGGGAAAATGCATAATAGCACTAGTCCCCATTAGGGAAATGCAAATCAAAAAACACTGGCTGGCTGGCTCCGTGGCTTAACAGGCTAATCCTCCGCCTTGCGGTCCCTGCACACAGGGTTCTAGTCCCGGTTGGGGCACCGGATTCTGTCCTGGTTGCCCCTCTTCCAGGCCAGCTCTCAGTTATGGCCCGGGAAGGCAGTGGAGGATGGCCCAGGTGCTTGGGCCCTACACCCGCATGGGAGACCAGGAGAAGCACCTGGCTCCTGGCTTCGGATCAGTGAAATGCGCTGGCCGCAGCGGCCATTGGAGGGTGAACCAACGGCAAAAAGGAAGACCTTTCTCTCTGTCTCTCTCTCTCACTATCCACACTGCCTGTTATAAACAAACAAACAAAAAACACTGGCTGTGGAGCTAGACTGTGTTATAGTGTATAAAGCTGCCTTCAGGGGGGCTGGTTTCCATATGGTCACTAATTTGAGTCCTGGCTACTTCACTTCCATTCAACTCCCTGCTAATGTGCCTGGGAAAGAAACAACAGATAGCCCAAGAACTTGGTCCTGAACCCACATAAGAGACCTGAAGAAAGATTCTGGCTCCTGGTTTCTGATCAGCAGCGCTCCAACCATTGCAGCCATTTGGGAATTGAACCAATGAATGGAAGATCTCTTTCTGTCTCTGCCTCTCTCTCTCTCACTCTCTCCCTGTCAAATAAGTAAATAAATCTTTTTAAAATAAAAACACACACCAGTTATCACCTCACTCCAAAAATAAAGTAACAAATGCTAATGAGGATATCAAGAAAACATTTATGTATTGTTAATCAAATACAAATTAAACTAACCATTATAAAAAATCATTCTATTAAAAAAAACTGAAAAATGATGCAACTATCCAACTCCTATATATGTATCAGAAGGAAATTAAATCATCATATCAAGTAGATATCTGCCATCCTTTGTTGACTGTAGCACTAGTGACAGTCTTCAAGACACAGAACTAACTTAGATGTCCATCAGGGTATGAATGGATAAAGGAATATCATTCAGCCACAAAAAATGAAACATTGTTATTTGTGGCAAGATGGGTGAAACTGTAGATAATTAAATGAAATAAAGCAGACATAAAAAGCAAGAAATCTCCCATGTTTTCTCTCATATTTGGAATTTGAAAAAACAATGATTATGAACTTAGAATTGTGATTGCTAGGAGCGAGGAAAAGTTAGGACTGGGGATAGAGGGAGGTAAGAGAACAAGCAGCAAAAGAGAGAGAAATAAAACAGCAAGTTGCAATCTTCTGTAGCAACAGTGTGATGACTGTAATTCACAATATGGTGTGCTATATTGGAGAGGCTAGTATGCTCTAAACACAAAGGAAGGGAAATGGAAAGCCTAGTTGCCTTGCTTGATCAGCTTATGCTGTGTGTGTGTTCAAATATTGCCCTGCATTCTACAATAATATAAAATATAAAATATAATAATATATAACATATATAACATAAACATAAAACTAGTACTTGTTAATAAATTATTATTATTATTATTATTATTATTATTTGTTGACAGGCATAGTGGACAGTGAGACAGAGAGAGAGAGACAGAGAGAAAAGTCTTCCTTTGCTGTTGGTTCACCCTCCAATGGCCTGCACGGCTGGCACGCTGCGGCCAGCGCACCGCGCTGATCAGCAGGCAGGAGCCAGGTGCTTCCCTGTTCTCCCATGGGGTGCAGGGCCCAAGCACTTGGGCCATCCTCCGCTGCACTCCAGGGCCATAGCAGAGAGCTGGACTGGAAGAGGGGCAACCGGGACAGAATCCGGCACCCCAACCAGGACTAGAACCCAGTGTGCTGGCGCCACTAGGCAGAGGATTAGCCTGTTGAGCCACGGCACTGGCCTAATCAAATATTATTTTAATAAAATTCGTAAAAATCAGAAGCATCCCTACATACTAACAGTGAACTACCTGAAAAAAGAAATTAAGAAAATCACATTGGCAAGTACTGTGGCATAGCTGGTAAACCTATCACCTGCAGTGTTGGCATCCCATATGGGCGCTGGTTCCAGTCCTGGCTGCTCCACTTCCAATCCAGCTCTGTGCTATGGCCTGGGAAAGCAGGAGAAGATGGCCCAAGTCTTTGGGTCCCTGCATACATGTTGGAGACCCAGAAGAAGCTCCTGACTCCTGGCTTCAGATTAGGCAGAGCTCTGACCGTTGTAGCCAATTGGAGAGTGACCCAGCGGATGGGAGACCTCTCTTTCTCTCTCTCTCTCTCTTTCTCTCTCTGTCTCTCCTTCTCTCTGTGTGTAACTCTGACTTTCAAATAAATAAATAAATCTTTAAAAATAAATAAATAAAATTTTAAAAAAAGAAAAAAAATCCCATTTACAGAGCATAAAAAACAACTAGCCAGTACTCTCCAATTCTGTTAGAGATAGAGATTTTTTAATTTTTAAAAAAATTATTTATTTGCTTATTTATTTATTTAAAATGCAGGTATGTGGAGGGAAGGGCAGAGAGAGAGAGAGAGAGAGAGAGATCTTTATCCACTGGCTCACTTCCCATATGTCCACAATGGTCAAGGTTGTCCCAGGACAAACCCAGGAGAGCTCCTATGTAGATTCAGGGCCCAAGGACTTGGGCCATATGCTGCTGCTTTCCCAGGCACATTAATAGGGAACAATATCAGAAGTGGAGCACCTGAGATTCCAACTGGTGTTCATATGATATTCTTTTCAAAATTTATTTTATTTATTTGAAAGGCAGGAGGGAGTGAGGGAGAGATAGAAAGATCTCACATCCACTGGTTTATTCTCCAAGTGACCACAACCAGCTAAGACTGGGCCAGACCAAAGCCAGGAGCCAGGAGATTCATCCTGGCCTCCTATGTGGGTCCCGGGGCCCAAGTATTTGGGCCACTCTGCTACTTTTCACAGGTGCATGAACAGGGAGCTGGATCTAAAGTAGAGTGGCTGGAACTCCAACTGCAACCCATATTGGATGCCAATGATGCAGCAGAGACTTAACTCATTATGCCACCATGACAGCCCCAAATACACATAATCTTATAAACAAAAGTTAAGGTGTCAAGGTCGCATTTCCCATTCAACTTTCTGATCAGCCCCTACATGATTTACAACTAGGTTACCTGGTATTTTGTAAATGTCACTATTTGAAAACCAACCTAGATGGAAGGATAGTCATACTGTTTTGGTTAACATTTATTTATTCACTTGAAAGGAAAAGTGACAGACAGATCTTCCATCGACTGGTTCGCTCCTGATGGCCCAAGTGCTTGGACCCCTGCTACCCACATGGCAGACCTGGGGGAACCTCTTGGCTCCTGGCTCCTGGCTGCTGCTTGGCTCAGCCCTGGCCATTAGGGCCATCTGAGAAGGGAACTAGCAGATGGAACACCTCTCTCTGTCTCTCTCTCTCTCTCTGTGTAACTCTCACTTTCAAATAAATAAATAAATCTTTAAAAAAACTAAAAATAAAATATAAACCATGCAAAACTGACTGTTGAGAGAAATATATTTTTTTAAAGATATGTATATGTATTTGAAAGGCAGAAAGAGAGAAAGAGAAAGAGATCTTCCATTAGCTGGTTCACTTCCCAAAATGCTGCAATGGGTGTGACTGTGCCAGGCGGAAGCCAGAATTCTGGGGCTTCTTCAGGGTCTCCCACTTGGGTGCAGGGGCCCAAGCAGTTGAGCCATTTTCTGATGCTTTCCCATGTACATTAGTTGGGAGCTGGTTCAGAAGTGGAGCAGCCGAGACTTGAACCAGCACCCATATGTGACACTAGCATTGCAGGCAGTGGCTTAACCTGCTGTGCAACAGCACTGGCCTGATAAATAGATTTTAAGCAATCAGAAACATCAAAAATAATCTGTACTTGGTTCACTATGGAGGCGGAGGTAGAGACCAGGACCTGAACTGACCAAGGCTATTTATTAACCTATTCACTCTATGAGTGTTTATATTCTGAATAAATCTTAGCAGAAAACAAGGGTGTCAAGAATTTTCTTTCCTTCATGAGATCATTGAAAAAACTCAGGTTATAAAAGTGTAATATTCAAGTCATGGCACATAATTCTTATAGAAGTGGGCAAATTGTAAATAAATGGCAGCAAGTTTCTGTGTAAGGGCATGAAAGAGAATGAGCTCTGGGAAACAGTCTGCTTACCCACAGTTCACAAGGAAACCCAGACTTAGAAGCTTATCCAGCTTCCTAGGCCTTGGGGATCACTCTCACTGAGGAGACATGGCCCAGGGAGGCTCAATGTGGTAGTAATTGAGGGAAACTTAAGCAGTCATGAAGAGTAATTCTGAGAACTTTGCTCTTTTTACTTTCTCCTCCCAACAGCTTGGAAGTCTCCTCCAGCATCTTAGCTCTCATTTGCAACCACTCACTCAAAACAAGTTTAGAGTTGTGACCTTGTGGGTTTTTCTTTTTCTCATCATTTCCAATACCAAGTGTGTGATGTTTGCTTTATATCAATTTTACACCACTTACTAACTGCCAAATAATTCAATCCTGACATCATTTAGAGTTAGCAGAGATGACAAATTCAAGGCTCAGTCCCTCCACAAAGCTCCAGGCAGATGGTAGTGGAAAGCATGTATTTGCTGTTTCTGGTCCTCTGTCCCCATTCTGAAATTACCTATGATCCCACTCAGAGATGTTTCCTTAGCATAAGCTTAGCTATTAATCTGATAGGGGCATGCTCTGAAGAGAGTCTTAAAGTCCCTAAGTCAGAGAGAGACCAGAAAGAATTTTTTAAATTATTTAAGTCACAAATAAGCTCTCAAATTTACAAACTCTCTCTCAGCAGTATAATCTGATCTTCATATTCTCAATTGGTACTGACTAAACTAACTCTGTGGATGCAAAATGAAGTTTTGCCCAAAGTATATTTTCTTTTCAGGTCTCAAATGCATTAGTTAAGGTGGTTTTTTCCTTGGCCTTTGCAAAGGTTTTACTCCCTAGACAAAGACTGAGAGAATCCAGACTGCATCAGTCATTTCTGTCTTGTCCCTTCAATACCAGCTTCTAATTAGCTGATACTAATATGTCCCCAAGGAATGGAAATGTATTTAAGAGAGGAAATCATAATGTCTCAAGGGATTAGCTGTGTAAGACAGAGGGTATACACTAGATGTCCTTGAGTTTTCAGGCATCAGCTGCCCACCCTGAATGACCCACCATCCCACTGCTGCCCAACTGGAGGAAAGAGGCAGGGAATAACATTCACTGCACCCTCCTAGGAACTCATCATCTTTGCTCATCACTCATAAAGAAAGCAAAGCGCATGTTTCCAAGGGGATCACAAACTGACGACATTCTGATAAACTATCTGCCCATAAAGTATGTAAAAGAAGATGTGCAAAGATTTTTCAAATGTAATTTATTTTTATTTATTTGTTATGCAGAGATACACAACTTTTATATTGGTAGTCAGGATTCAAGCCATTGTCTTCTTCCTGTAGGGTGCACATTACCTGTAAACTGGATTGGAAATGAGCAGGATTCAAATCTAGGCATTCTGATAGAGATATGTGAATCCCAAGTGTCACCTTAACCACCGCTGAAAACATCCACTCAAGGACAAAGATTTCTTACAGTAAGATTGGGTGGGCACTCTCTGCTTTTCTCTCATGTGTTATGTTCACAGTCAGAAAACAGTCCTTTTAAAGAGCTATTGATTTGTTTTGTGAAAAAAAGACAAAATACTGAAGACGAAAGAAATATATCAAGAGAGCAGAAGTCAGCATTTGGCAATGTACAAAGAGAAATAAACATTCAGGGATTTATTTCTTTAACTTGACTTCTGCCTCCTCTGAAGCTCATGGGGGAACTGAATTTTAATTACGAGAAATAAGGCAGTAAGTACAGACATACCTTATAAGAAGTGATTAGGATAAATCAATTCATGCAATTAGTGGGTTAATGGCTTATCATCAGCAATCTGCTATAGATCCACTATGTAATCCACTTCAGATCAGTTCCTCTTGCACTCCTATTATTTGTTCACATGGTATCTGTGCCACTCCAGCTCTTCCCAACAAGAAGGTCATCACTAGATGCTGCCCCTAAACCTTGGACCAAAACCATGAGATCAATAATACTATTTTTTTCTAACTTACTGAGTCTGTGCCAGTATGTTATTAAGCCAAAAAAAAAAGATGTAGACTCCTAGGAAGAGCTATGCTGGAAGTTGTGTTGTGTATGCTGGAAGTGTTGTGGAGTTGAGACCCTGGTTTCCCAACTCAACTGCAAATCTTCAATATACGAGAAATTTCAATCCCTGAGGACTCTTCCATCCTCACCACACAATTTGAAGGAATGTGAGGGGGCCAGCACTGTGGCTTAGCGGGTAAGGTTGCCACCTGAAGTGCCAGCATCCCATATAGCACTGTTTCCAGTCCTGGCTGCTCCACTTCCAATTCAGCTCTCTGCTATGGCCTAGGAAAGCAGTAGGAGATGGCCCAAGTCCTTGGGCCCCTGTACCATGTGGGAGACCCAGAAGAAGCTCCTGGCTCCTGGCTTCAGATTGACTCAGTAGCAGCCAGACTTCTCTCTTTCTCTCTGCATCTGCCTCTCTGTAACTCTACCTTTCAAATAAATAAATAAATAAATAAATAAAGTGAGACCGAAGGGTTCAGACACAGTCACTGCATACAGGGAGAGGACAAAACAGCATGGGCCCTGCCACTGGCCCAATTCACATCCAGTGTCCCAGAGGGGACTGGCCTCACTCACTCACCACTTTCCAGCTTCCAAGGAGTCTGGGCGTCCTCCTGAGGACTCCTGTGGTGGGGGAAGTTCAAAGAGCAGCAATTGTAGAGCCACCTGAGGCCTCTCTCAGGAGCATAAGCAGAAAAGTGAGTGTCACAGCACCAGAAAGAGGATCCTGCATGGTTCTGCACCACTGCCTGGCTGGCCTGATTGGACTAAAGTTATGAATGACATCAGAAAAGATGCAATCAATCAGAGTCACACTGAGACTGAGGGAGGTCACTTGTGGTTGCACCAGGTTTGGGGAGAGAGGGATAAGGCTTTGCCTCAGGTATGAAATTGCCTTATGTTTTGCAGATTGAGTCTTTCAACAGCAGGGTCCACCTCCTGGATTCTTTCTCTACCTCTTTTGGCCATGACTTTGTTAAAATCTTGAAACCTACAAACTTGTGATATTCTTCATGTGAGTTTCAATTTACTGAATGTTTACTGGATTCTGGAACTTTTCTTCTTTGTAGTCTTGGCTTATTTTACCATTAAGTCATTTGAAGACTACTTGAAATTATTGGAGGGGTGGAAGTTGTGGCTTAGTAGGTTAGGCCTCCACCTGTGGTGCCAGCATCCCATATGGGAGCTCTTTTTCTGATCCAGCTCTCTGCTTTTGACCTGGGAAAGCAGTGGAAAATAGCCCCTGCACCTTCATGGGAGACTTGGAAGAAGCGCCAGGCTCCTGGCTTCAGATTAGCCAAGCTTCAGCTGTTGCAGCCATTTGGGTAATGAACCAGCATATTGAAGACCTTTCTCACTGTGTCTCCCTCTCTCTCTGCCTGTAGCTCTACCTCTCAAATAAATAAATAAATAAATAACCTTTTTTGAAAAAAGAATATTGGATAAATTAATCTTTTTAATTCTTTTCTCTTACTAATGTTCACTTCCTAGTCTATATTTTGTCTTTTAATATTGTTCCATATTTATTTCTCATTTGTATATAACCCACTTGATTGTATATATTGATTTTGTACCCAGGAACCTTGCTTAATTCTCTTATCATTTTGCATTTAGCTTTTGTGTTTAATTTCCATAACTACACATCAAGCACAATACTGAAGAGAGAAACTGAGAGGAGGAAGCCTGGTCCAGGTTACCTCCTAGGGAAAACTTTCAATGTTCTATGTTAGCAATGCTATTTATTATAGGTTCATTGTATCCAATCTTCAAAGAATATAATGTATATTCTTTGTCTCACATCACAATCTCTTGATTCCTGTAGGTTTATAGTAAAATATGAAATCAGAAATTGTAGATCCTTCAAATTTACTCTTTTTTTAACAGGCAGAGTAGACAGTGAGAGAGAGAGAGAGACAGAGAGAAAGGTCTTCCTTTTGCCGTTGGTTCACCCTCCAATGGCCGCCGCGGTAGCGTGCTGCGGCCGGCGCACCGCGCTGTTCCGATAGCAGGAGCCAGGTGCTTATCCTGGTCTCCCATGGGGTGCAGAGCCCAAACACTTGGGCCATCCTCCACTGCACTCCCTGGCCACAGCAGAGAGCTGGCCTGGAAGAGGGGCAACCGGGACTACTCTTTTTTTTTGACAGGCAGAGTGGACAGTGAGAGAGAGAGACAGAGAGAAAGGTCTTCCTTTGCCATTGGTTCACCCTCCAATGGCCGCTGCGGCTGGCGCACAGCGGCCGGTGCACTGTGCTGATCCAAAGGCAGGAGCCAGGTGCTTCTCCTGATCTCCCATGGGGTGCAGGACCCAAGTACTTGGGCCATCCTCCACTGCACTCCCTGGCCACAACAGAGAGCTGGCCTGGAAGAGGGGCAACCGGGACAGAATCCGGTGCCCTGACCGGGACTAGAACTCGGTGTGCCAGAGCCGCTAGATAGAGGATTAGCCTATTGAACCACATCGCCGGCCCAAATTTACTCTTTTTTATTTTTTTTTATTTTTATTTTTTTTGACAGGCAGAGTGGACAGTGAGAGAGAGAGACAGAGAGAAAGGTCTTCCTTTTGCCGTTGGTTCACCCTCCAATGGCTGCCACGGCCGGCACACTGTGCTGATCCGAAGGCAGGAGCCAGGTGCTGTGCTTCTCCTGGTCTCCCATGGTTTGCAGGGCCCAAGGACTTGGGCCATCCTCCACTGTACTCCCTGGCCACAGCAGAGAGCTGGCCTGGAAGAGGGGCAACCGGGACAGAATCTGGCACCCCGACCGGGACTAGAACCCGGTGTGCCGGCGCCACAAGGCGGAGGATTAGTCAAATTTACTCTTTTAATGTATTATCTAGCCTTTTCAAATTTGGAAAAGTGTTTGTCATTGCCTACATAACAGCTTGCTGATTTATTTTGGAATTGTGATGACTCTATTGGCCTACCCAGGAAGAATTGATATCTTAATAATATTATAGGGGGTTGTTTTGTGGCCCAGTGACTTAAGCAACTGCTTGCAATGGTGGCAACCTGTATCAGACTGAAACTTTGAGTCCTGGACACTGTTCTTCTTATTGAGGTCCCTGCTAATGTGCCTGGGAAATCACAGAAGATGATCCAGGCACTTGGATCTCTGCCACCCATATAGAAGACTTAGGTGAAGCTCTGAGTCCCTGGCTTTGACCTAGCTTAGCCCTGGCATTTGTGTCCATTTGTGGAATAAACCATCAGATAATCTCTCTCTCTCTCTCTCTCTCTCTCTCTCTCTTCCCCTCTCACCTGTTTTTTAAATAAATAAAATAAATCTTAAAAATGTACTATTTTCAGCCTCTAACATGGCACATATGCCCATTGATTTAGATGTTCTCTTTTCTTAAGATAGCTTTTTGTAATTTTCTCCATGCATGTGTGTTTACATTTTTGCTGGTTTTAAATCTCAGTTGTTGTTGTCGCTCTTCTTCTTCTTCTTCTTCTTCCTCTTCTTCTTCTTCTTCTCCTCCTTCTCCTTCTCCTTCTCCTCCTCCTCCTCCTCCTCCTCCTTCTTCTCTCTCTCATTTCTTTTCTATGCATTGTAAGCAGTATAATTTCATTTCAAATTCCAATTGTTCATTGCTGATACTTAAAAGTAGTCATTTACTTTGGATCTGATTTTATTTACCTTCTTATTATTTCCATCAATTCTCACCATGAGTGGAATTGTGGTATCAAGTTCTTGAATTTTCCAAATAACATAGAATTATTGAATTTTAAATATTTAATGAGAGGATAAGGAGTAATAACCCTTGACTACCACTAAACCTAGTTGTCTCATTTTTTAAAGATTTATTTATATTCTTTGAAAGGCAGAGTTACAGAGACACAGAGAGATCTTCCATCTGCTGGTTCATCCTTCAAGTAGCCACAATGGCCAGAGTGGGGTCAGATGGAAGCCAGGAGCCTCCTCTGGATCTCCCATGTGAATAGCAGGGGCCCAAGAACTTGGGCCATCCTCCTCTGCTTTTCCAGGCACATGAGCAGGAAGCTGGATGGGAAATGGTACAGCAGGAACTTAAATTAGTGCTCATATAAAATGATGACACCACAAGAAGTGGCTTAACCCACTATGTCACAATGCCAGCCTCATAATTCTCATTTTCTTTGTCTCAAGGCTGACAAACAGTATTATAATCTACCTTTTCCACCTGGTGTAGCTTCCATGTGGGTATTTGATTTGGAACATTAACCCAATTCCTGTTGATTGATGTATTCCTCTAAAGGGGGCTAAAAATTGTGTGCATTTTGCAACAGGTTTCTCCTTGAGAGTTACTACTTGGTCTGAAACTTGTTTGGTGAACAATGACCTGAAAGATCACACAGAATTTCATGGTAAGTGCAGCTGCAATCCTCTTATGGGTTTTCAAAACCAAAAACCTAATGTTGCACACAGAGGACAACAACTATGAAGAACACATTCCCTGAAATAAGGAAATTTAACCTCTTGCTAATGTGTGGCACAATTGTGCTGAATGACTAATAACAGCACAGCAAATTAGAATACTGGATTTTTAACACAAATTGATGTTAGGATGTGGATTATTTTGTAACGGTTTAAGGACAGACATGGGATTGAAACAATTAAGCTTTACATATACCCTTAGGCATGAATTATCTTCATAATCATAGAGTTGCAGAATTAAAATAGAGATTAAGAATAGAAGGAAAAAATCTTTATGACAGTCATCTCTGATTCTTTTCTGTCACTACATAAATGCTGGTTCTTGTGTAGAGAGGTTCCCATAAGACTGTTTTATAGAAAGCTGTCTTCCCTATAAAATGTAATCAAGTACAACTGTTTCACATGACATTTCTATGTAAAATGTTTTTTTCATTATTTTCATGAAAATTCATAATTATTAAAAAAATTTGTAAGAAAAGAGTGGGGGGCAGAGCCAAGATGGCAGATAGTGAGGACGTGCGCCGTAGCTTGGGAAAATAAAGTTTCATAACAGTGGAATTACTGTAGCCTCAGGAAAAGACTCAAGAAAAAAACTGCAGAGGAAAAACTTCCGGATCTAGTGGATGTGACACAGAGGACCTACAGGGAGCCCACTGCATGGAAACCCAACCGCGGGAGCCCAGCCACAGAATCTCACCAGTGCGGGAATGAGCGGGAGGTAAGACAAAGGGGTCAGAAACCCGAGACATTGGGGGGGAAAAGCAGAGGCCTCTCTATTCACTCACAGAGCAAAACAAAGCGCAGGCGCCATTTTACATTTCTAAAGCGCCACCAAGAGAGTTCACAAACTCAGTAACTTGGAACTTTGGTGAAACTTGACAACACATTGAGGGCTGCATAAACACTTTGTGTGGTCCCAGGGGTAGATCAAACGAATACTCACAGAGGCCAGATTTCAACTACACTCAATTCCACTCACCTGTACCAAATAACTTCCCAACTGAGTCAAAAAAAAAAAGAGAGAGAGAGAGAGAGAGCAATCCAGCAAGGAGCAAGGGAGAGAACAATCTGGGTGAGTCACTATTTGCACAGCCTTAAACCTGAAGAATCAAGCAGAACTCTCTGGCCACACCCATCACAGCCTTTAAGGATCCATCAAAGCAGACAGCCCACTTAGAGACATAGTATAATGAGAAAAAAATCACCACAGCAAAAAAAAAAAAACACATAAATTACCTCCAACATGCCAAACAACAAACATAGAAACCGAGGTAACAAGAGCAAGGAAGACACTATGATGCCCCCAAATGAACAAGACACCCCAATCCAAGATTAGGAAGATGATGAGATAGAAGAAATGCAAGAAGAGGATCTCAAAAAATTGATAAGAACATTAAGAAGTTCTCAAAAACAAATTCTTGAACTACAGAAATCCTTAATGGACAAGATAGAAAATCTCTCTCGTGAAAATGAAATATTAAGGAGGAATCAAAATGAAATGAAACAACTAGTAGAACATGAAACTGTGATAGTGACAAAAAACCACAATGAAATGAAGAATTCAATAGATCAAATGGCAAACACATTAGAGAGCCTTAAAAACAGAATGGGTGAAGCAGAAGAGAGAATATCGGAATTAGAAGACAGAGAACAGGAAAGGAAACAGTCAAATCAAAGAAAAGAAGAAGAAATCAGAAATCTAAAAAATACTGTCAGGAATCTACAGGATACTCTTAAAAAACCCAACATTCGGGTTCTAGGAGTTCCTGAATGCATGGAGAGGGAGAAAGGATTAGAAGGCCTTTTTAGTGAGATACTAGCAGAAAATTTCCCAGGTTTGGAGAAGGACAGAGGCATCTTAGTACAGGAAGCTTATAGAACCCCTAATAAACATGATCAAAAGAGATCCTCACCACGACACGTCGTAATCAAACTCACCACAGTGAAACACAAAGAAAAGATCCTAAAAGGTGCAAGAGAGAAATGCCAGATTACTCTCAGAGGATCTCCAATTAGACTTACAGCTGACTTCTCATCAGAAACCCTACAAGCCAGGAGAGAATGGCGAGATATAGCCCAGGTACTAAGAGAGAAAAACGGCCAGCCCAGAATATTATATCCTGCAAAGCTCTCATTTGTGAATGAAGGTGAAATAAAGACCTTTCACAGCAAACAGAAATTGAAAGAATTTGTCGCCACTCGTCCAGCCCTGCAAAAGATGCTTAAAGATGTGTTACATACAGAAACACAGAAACACGGTCACCAAAATGAAAGAAGCTAAAGGAAGGAAACCTCAGAGCAAAAGATCACAGGAGTCTCAAAAAATATATAAGAAAAAATCTTTGGCAAATGACAGGGCAAAGTTACTCCTTCTCAATAGTCACATTGAATGTTAATGGCTTGAACTGTCCAGTTAAAAGACACCGATTGGCCGATTGGGTTAAGGAACAAAACCCATCTTTTTGCTGCTTACAAGAAACTCATCTTTCCAACAATGATGTATACAAACTGAAAGTGAAAGGCTGGAAAAATATATACCAGGCCAACAGAAATGAAAAAAGAGCGGGCGTAGCCATCTTAATATCGGACAACATGAACTTTACCACAAAAACTGTTAGGAGAGACAAAGAGGGGCACTATTTAATGATTAAGGGATCCATTCAACAGGAAGATATAATGATTATCAATGTATATGCACCTAATTACAGGGCACCAGCTTATTTAAAAGACTTGTTAAGGGACTTAAAGGGAGACTTAGACCCCAATACAATAGTACTGGGGGACTTCAATACTCCACTCTCAGAGATAGACAGATGAACAGGACAGAAGATCAACAAGGAGACAGTAGATTTAAATGACACTATGGCCCAAATGGATCTAACAGACATCTACAGAACATTTCATCCTACATCTAAGGACTTTACATTCTTCTCAGCAGTACATGGAACCTTCTCTAGGATTGACCACATACTAGGCCATAAAGCAAGTCTCAGCAAATTCAAGAGAATTAGAATCCTACCATGCAACTTCTCAGACCACAAAGGAATGAAAATGGAAATTAGCAACTCGGGAATCCCTAGAGCACGTGCAAACACATGGAGATTGAACAACATGCTCCTGAATGAAAAATGGGTCATAGAAGAAATGAAAAGAGAAATCAAAAATTTTCTGGAAGTAAATGAGGATAAAAGCACAACATACCAAAACCTATGGGATACAGCAAAAGCAGTGTTAAGAGGAAAGTTTATGTCAATAGGTGCCTACATCAAGAAATTGGAAAGGCACCAAATAGATGAGCTTTCAAGTCATCTCAAGGATCTAGAAAATCTGCAGCAAACCAAACCCAAACCCAGTAGGAGAAGAGAAATAATTAAAATCAAAGAAGAAGTCAACAGGATCGAATCCAAAAATAATTACAAAAAATCAGCCAAACAAGGAGCTGGTTTTTTGAAAAAATAAACAAAATTGACACCCCATTGGGCCAACTAACTACAAAAAGAAGAGAAAAGACCCAAATAAATAGGATCAGAGATGAAAAGGGAAAGGTAACAACAGACTCCACAGAAATAAAAAGAATCATCAGAAATTGCTACAAGGACTTGTATGCCAGCAAACAGGGAAATCTATCAGAAATGGACAGATTCTTGGACACATACAACCTACCTAAATTGAGCCAGGAAGACATAGAAAACCTAAACAGACCCATAACTGACACAGAAATTTAAACTGTAATAAAGGCCCTCCCAACAAAGAAAAGCCCAGGACCAGATGGATTCACGGCTGAGTTCTACCAAACATTTAGAGAAGAACTAACTCCAATTCTTCTCAAACTATTCAGAGCAATCGAAAAAGAGGGAATCCTCCCAAATTCTTTCTATGAAGCCACCATCACCTTAATTCCTAAGCCGGAAAAAGATGCAGCATTGAAAGAGAATTACAGACCAATAACCCTGTTGAACATAGATGCAAAAATACTCAATAAAATTCTGGCCACTAGAATGCAACAACACATCAGAAAGATCATCCAAGTGGGATGTATCCCTGGTATGCAGGGATGGTTCAACGTTCGCAAAACAATCAACGTGATACAGCACATTAACAGACTGCAGAAGAAAAACCATGAGTCTCTCAATAGACGCAGAGAAAGCATTTGATAAAATACAACACCCTTTCATGATGAAAACTCTAAGCAAACTGGGTATGGAAGGAACATTCCTCAATACAATCAAAGCAATATATGAAAAGCCCACGGCCAACATCCTATTGAATGGGGAAAAGTTGGAAGCATTTCCGCTGAGATCTGGTACCAGACAGGGATGCCCACTCTCACCACTGCTATTCAATATAGTTCTGGAAGTTTTAGCCAGAGCTATTGGGCAAGAAAAAAAATTAATGGGATACAAATCGGGAAGGAAGAACTCAAAATATCCCTCTTTAAAGATGATATGATTCTTTATTTAGGGGACCCAAAGAACTCTACTAAGAGACTGCTGGAACTCATCGAGGAGTTTGGCAAAGTAGCAGGATATAAAATCAATGCACAAAAATCAAAGCCTTTGTATACACAGGCAATGCCACGGCGGAGGAAGAACTCTAAGATCAATTCCGTTCACAATAGCTACAAAAACAATCAAATACCTTGGAATAAACTTATCCAAGGACGTTAAAGATCGCTACGATGAAAACTACAAAACCGTAGAAAAAGAAATGGAAGAGGATACCAAAAAATGGAGAAATCTTCCATGCTCATGGATTGGAAGAATCAATATCATCAAAATGTCTATTATCCCAAAAGCAATTTATACATTCAATGCAATACCAATCAAGATACCGAAGACATTCTTCTCAGATCCGGAACAAATGATGCTGAAATTCATATGGAGACACAGAAGATCTCGAATAGCCAAAGCAATCTTGTACAACAAAAATAAAGCTGGAGGCATCACAATACCAAATTTCAGGACATACTACAGGGCAGTTGTTATCAAAACAGCATGTTACTGGTACAGAAACAGATGGATAGACCAATGGAACAGAATAGAAACACCAGAAATCAATCCAAACATGTACAGCCAACTTGTATTTCATCAAAGATCCAAAACCAATCCCTGGTATAATGATAGTCTATTCAATAAATGATGCTGGGAAAATTGGATTTCCACATGCAGAATCATGAAGCAAGACCCTTACCTTTCACCTTACACAAAAATTCACTCAACATGGATTAAAGACTTAAATCTACGACCCGAAACCATCAAATTATTAGAGAGCATTGGAGAAACCCTGCAAGATATAGGCACAGGCAAAGACTTCTTGGAAAAGACCCCAGGAGCACAGACAGTCAAAACCTAAATTAACATTTGGGATTGCATCAAATTGAGAAGTTTCTGTACTTCAAAAGAAACAGTCAGGAAAGTGAAGAGGCAACCAACAGAATGGGAAAAAATATTCGCAAACTATACTACAGATAAAGGGTTGATAACCAGAATCTACAAAGAGATCAAGAAACTCCACAACAACAGAACAAACAACCCACTTAAGAGATGGGCCAAGGACCTCAATAGACACTTTTCGAAAGAGGAAATGCAAATGGCCAACAGACACATGAAAAAATGTTCAAGATCACTAGCAATCAGAGAAATGCAAATCAAAACCACAATGAGGTTCCATCTCACCCCGGTGAGAATGGCTCACATTCAGAAATCTACCAACAGCAGATGCTGGAGAGGATGTGGGGAAAAAGGGACACTAACCCACTGTTGGTGGGAATGCAAACTGGTTAAACCACTATGGAAGTCTGTCTGGAGATTCCTCAGAAACCTGAATATAACCCTACCATAAAACCCAGCCATCCCACTCCTTGGAATTTACCCAAAGGAAATTATTTTGGCAAATAAAAAAGCCATCTGCACATTAATGTTTATTGCAGCTCAATTCACAACAGCTAAGACCTGGAACCAACCCAAATGCCCATCAACAGTAGACTGGATAAAGAAATTATGGGACTTCTACTCCATAGAATATTATACAGCATTAAGGAACAATGAAACCCAGTCATTTGCAACAAGATGGAGGAATCTGGAAAACATCATGCTGAGTGAATTAAGCCAGTCCCAAAGAGACAAATATCATTTGTTTTCCCTGATCGGCGACAACTGAGCACCAAAGGGGAAACCTGTTGAAGAGAAATGGACACTATAAGAAACAATGACCTGATCAGCTCTTGTCCTGACTCTAGATGTACAATGTAATACTTTATCCTTTTTAGTATTTGTTGTTGTTGCTGTTGTAGTTGTTCTAGTACTAGTGGTTGAACTCTGTAATTAACACACAATTATCCTTAGGTGTTTAAATTGTAACTGAAAAGTGATCCCTGTTAAATTTCAGAGTGGAAAAAGAGAGGGAGATGTACAATTTGGGACATGCACAATCAGACTTGCCCCAAATGATGGAGTTAGAAATGTGCCAGCGGATTCCAATACAATCCCATCAAGGTGTCATGTACCAATGCCATCTCACTAGTCCAAGTGATCAATTTCAGTTCACATTCGATGGCTCTGATAGGTCCAAGAATCAAAGGGATCACACAAACAAGACAAGTGTCTGCTAATACTAAGTGATATAATCAAAAAGGGAGAGAAGGATCCAACATGGGAAGTGGGATACACAACAGATTCATAGAATGGCAGATGTCCTAAACAACACTCTGGCCTCAGAATCAGCCCTTAAGGCATTCGGATCTGGCTGAAGAGCCCATGAGAGTATTGTAGGCATGGAAAGCCAAGATACCATGGAAAAGAAAAAGACCTAAATGAAAGATCTCTGTGAGTGAGATCCCAGTGGAAAGAACGGGGCCATCAAAGAAGGAGGTACCTTTCTCTGAAGGGAGGAGAGAACTTCCACTTTGATTATGACCCTATCAGTATAAGATCAAAGTCAGCGAACTCTAAAGGCTTCCATAGCCCTGGCAACTCATGACTAGAGCCTAGGGAGATTACTGACGCCATGAACAGGAGTGTCAAATTGTTAAGTCAGCAACAGTAGTCACTGTGTACTTACGTCTCATGTGGGATCTGTCCTTAATGTGTTGTCTAATGTGCAGTGATGCTATAACTAGTACAGAAACAGTATTTTTACACTTTATGTTTCTGCGTGGGTACAAACTGATGAGATCTTTACTAATTATATACTGAATCAATCTTCTGTATATAAAGAGAATTGGAAATGAAAAAAACAACCTGGTGTTAAATTGGAAATGGCATAGAAAATTAATTAATTTAAAAAAATATTATGTAGGGGGGGCGGAGCCAAGATGGCGGATAGTGAGGACGTGTGCCTTAGTTTGGGAAAATAAACTTTCATAAAAGTGGAATTACTGTAGCCTCAGGAAAAGACTCAAGAAAAAAAAACTGCAGAGGAAACGCTTCCGGATCTTGTGGATGAGACACAGAGGACTTACAGGGAACCCACCGCGTGGAAAACCAACCGAGACGAGCCGAGCGGCAGCGGCAGGAGACGAGCCAGAGCCACAGAATCTCGCCAGCGTGGGAACGGAGGACGGTAAGACAAAGACCTGAGAAGTCCGAGACATTGGGGGGAGGGGGAACAGAGGCCTCTCCCTTCACTCACCAAGCAAAACAAAGAGCACCGCGATTTTACATATGTAAAGCTCAGCCAAACTCAGTATCTTTAGCAAAACTGGAGAACACATTGAGGGCTGCATAAACTCTGTGTATGGTCCCAGGGGTAGATCAAACGAATACTCACAGAGGCTAGACTTCAACTACCCTCAACTCCACTCCCAACTGAGTCAAAAGAAAAAAAAAAGCGAGAGAGAGAGAGAGAGCGTCCCAGCAAGGAGCAAGTAATCTGGGAGAGTCGCTCTTTACACAGCCTTAAACCTCAAGAAACAAGCATAGCTCTCTGGCCACACCCATCACAGCCCCTAAGGTTCCAACAAAACAGACAGCTCACTTAGAGGCATAGTATAACGAGAGAAAAAAAAACAAAAACAAAAACACCACAAATTATCTCTAACATGCCAAGCAAGAAACATAGAAGCGAAGGTACCAAGAACAAGGAAGGCACTATGAAGTCCCCAAGTGAACAAGACACACCAATGCAAGATTATGAAGATGAAGAGATAGAGCAAATGCAAGAAGCAGATTTCAAAAAATTCAAAAACATTAAGAAGTTCTCAAAAACAAATTCTTGAACTACAGAAATCCTTAATGGACAAGATAGAAAATCTCTCCCGTGAAAATGAAATATTAAGGAGGAATCAAAATGAAATGAAAAAATTAGTGGAACAGGAAACTGCGATACTGACAAAAAACCTCAATGAAATGAAGAACTCAATAGATCAAATGGCAAACACATTAGAGAGCCTTAAAAACAGAATGGGTGAAGCAGAAGAGAGAATATCGGAATTAGAAGACAGAGAACAGGAAAGGAAACAGTCAAATCAAAGAAAAGAAGAAGAAATCAGAAATCTAAAAAATACTGTCAGGAATCTACAGGATACTATTAAAAAACCCAACATTCGGGTTCTAGGAGTTCCTGAAGGCATGGAAAGGGAGAAAGGATTAGAAGGCCTTTTTAGTGAGATACTAGCAGAAAATTTCCCAAGTTTGGAGAAGGAAAGAGACGTCCTAGTACAGGAAGCTCAGAGAACCCCTAATAAACATGATCAAAAGAGATCCTCACCACGACACGTCGTAATCAAACTCACCACAGTGAAACACAAAGAAAAGATCCTAAAATGTGCAAGAGAGAAACGCCAGATTACTCTCAGAGGATCTCTAATTAGAATTACAGCTGATTTCTCATCAGAAACCCTACAAGCCAGGAGAGAATGGCGAGATATAGCCCAGGTACTAAGAGAGAAAAACGGCCAGCCCAGAATATTATATCCTGCAAAGCTCTCATTTGTGAATGAAGGTGAAATTAAGACCTTTCACAGCAAACAGAAATTGAAAGAATTTGTCGCCACTCGTCCAGCCCTGCAAAAGATGCTTAAAGATGTGTTACATACAGAAACACAGAAACACGGTCACCAATATGAAAGAAGGTAAAGGAAGGAAACCTCACAACAAAAGATCACAGGAATCTCAAACCAGATATTAGAAAATATCTTTGGCAAATGGCAGGGCAAAGTTACTCCTTCTCAATAGTCACATTGAATGTTAATGGCTTGAACTGTCCAGTTAAAAGACACCGATTGGCCGATTGGGTTAAGGAACAAAACCCATCCTTTTGCTGCTTACAAGAAATCCATCTATCCAACAATGATCCACACAAGCTGAGAGTGAAAGGCTGGAAAAAGATATACCACGCCAACAGAAATGAAAAGAGAGCGGGCGTAGCCATCTTAATATCGGACAACATAAACTTTACCACAAAAACTGTTAGGAGAGACAAAGAGGGGCACTATATAATGATTAAGGGATCCATTCAACAGGAAGATATAACGATTATCAACGTATATGCACCTAATTACAGGGCACCAGCTTATTTAAAAGACTTGTTAAGGGACTTAAAGGGAGACTTAGACCCCAATACAATAGTACTGGAGGACTTCAATACTCCACTCTCAGAGATAGACAGATCAACAGGACAGAAGATCAACAAGGAGACAGCAGATTTAAATGACACTATAGCCCAAATGGATCTAACAGATATCTACAGAACTTTTCATCCTACATCTAAGGACTTTACATTCTTCTCAGCAGTACATGGAACCCTCTCTAGGATTCACCACATACTAGGCCATAAAGCAAGTCTCAGCAAATTCAAAAGAATTAGAATCATACCATGCAGCTTCTCAGACCACAAAGGAATGAAATTGGAAATTGGCAACTCAGGAATCCCTAGAGCACGTGCAAACACATGGAGACTGAACAACATGCTCCTGAATGAAAAATGGGTCATAGAAGAAATGAAAAGAGAAATCAAAAATTTTCTGGAAGTAAATGAGGATAACAGCACAACATACCAAAACCTATGGGATACAACAAAAGCAGTGTTAAGAGGAAAGTTTATATCAATAGGTGCCTACATCAAGAAATTGGAAAGGCACCAAATAGATGAGCTTTCAAGTCATCTCAAGGATCTAGAAAATCTGCAGCAAACCAAACCCAAACCCAGTAGGAGAAGAGAAATAATTAAAATCAGAGAAGAAATCAACAGGATCGAATCCAAAAATAATTACAAAAAATCAGCCAAACGAGGAGCTGGTTTTTTGAAAAAATAAACAAAATTGACACCCCATTGGCCCAACTAACTACAAAAAGAAGAGAAAAGACCCAAATCAATAGGATCAGAGATGAAAAGGGAAAGGTAACAACAGACGCCACAGAAATAAAAAGAATCATCAGAAATTACTACAAGGAGTTGTATGCCAGCAAACAGGGAAATCTATCAGAAATGGACAGATTCTTGGACACATACAACCTACCTAAATTGAGCCAGGAAGACATAGAAAACCTAAACAGACCCATAACTGACACAGAAATTTAAACTGTAATAAAGGCCCTCCCAACAAAGAAAAGCCCAGGACCAGATGGACTCACGGCTGAGTTCTACCAAACATTTAGAGAAGAACTAACTCCAATTCTTCTCAAACTATTCAGAGCAATCGAAAAAGAGGGAATCCTCCCAAATTCTTTCTATGAAGCCACCATCACCTTAATTCCTAAGCCAGAAAGAGACGCAACATTGAAAGAGAATTACAGACCAATATCCCTGATGAACATAGATGCAAAAATTCTCAATAAAATTCTGGCCAATAGAATGCAACAACACATCACAAAGATCATCCACCCAGACCAAGTGGGATTCATCCCCGGTATGCAGCGATGGTTCAACATTCGCAAAACAATCAACGTAATACACTACATTAACAGACTGCAGAAGAAAAACCATATGAGTCTCTCAATAGACGCAGAGAAAGCATTTGATAAAATACAACACCCTTTCATGATGAAAACTCTAAGCAAACTGGGTATGGAAGGAACATTCCTTAATACAATCAAAGCAATATATGAAAAGCCCACGGCCAACATCCTATTGAATGGGGAAAAGTTGGAAGCATTTCCACTGAAATCTGGTACCAGACAGGGATGGCCTCTCTCACCACTGCTATTCAATATAGTTCTGGAAGTTTTGGCCAGAGCTATTGGGCAAGAAAAAGAAATTAAAGGGATACAAATCGGGAAGGACGAACTCAAAATATCCCTCTTTGCAGATGATATGATTCTTTATTTAGGGGACCCAAAGAACTCTACTAAGAGACTGCTGGAACTCATCGAAGAGTTTGGCAAAGTAGCAGGATATAAAATCAATGCACAAAAATCAAAGCCTTTGTATACACAGGCAATGCCACGGCTGAGGAAGAACTTCTAAAATCAATCCCATTCACAATAGCTACAAAAACAATCAAATACCTTGGAATAAACTTAAGCAAAGATGTTAAAGATCTCTACGATGAAAACTACAAAACCTTACAGAAAGAAATAGAAGAGGATACCAAAAAATGGAGAAATCTTCCATGCTCATGGATTGGAAGAATCAATATCATCAAAATGTCTATCCTCCCAAAAGCAATTTATACATTCAATGCAATACCCATCAAGATCCCGAAGACCTTCTTCTCAGATCTAGAAAAAATGATGCTGAAATTCATATGGAGACACAGGAGGCCTCGAATAGCCAAAGCAATCCTGTACAACAAAAGCAAAGCCGGAGGCATCACAATACCTGATTTTAGGACATACTACAGGGCAGTTGTTATCAAAACAGCATGTTACTGGTACAGAAACAGATGGATAGACCAATGGAACAGAATAGAAACACCAGAAATCAATCCAAACATCTACAGCCAACTTATATTTGACCAAAGATCCAAATCTAATCCCTGGAATAAGGACAGTCTAGTCAATAAATGGTGCTGGAAAAATTGGATTTCCACATGCAGAAGCTTGAAGCAAGACCCATACCTATCACCTTACACAAAAATTCACTCAACATGGATTAAAGACTTAAATCTACGACCCGAAACCATCAAATTATTAGAGAGCATTGGAGAAACCCTGCAAGATATACGCACAGGCAAAGACTTCCTGGAAAATACTCCAACAGCACAGGCAGTCAAAACCAAAATTAACATTTGGGATTACATCAAACTGAGAAGTTTCTGTACTTCGAAAGAAACAGTCAGGAAAGTGAAGAGGTAACCAACAGAATGGGAAAAAATATTCGCAAACTATACTACAGATAAAGGATTGATAAGCAGAATCTACAAAGAAATCAAGAAACTCCACAACAACAAAACAAACAACCCACTTAAGAGATGGGCCAAGGACCTCAATAGACATTTTTCGAAAGAGGAAATGCAAATGGCCAACAGACACATGAAAAAATGTTCAAGATCACTAGCAATCAGAGAAATGCAAATCCAAACCACAATGAGGTTCCATCTCACCCCGGTGAGAATAGCTCACATTCAGAAATCTACCAACAACAGATGCTGGAGAGGATGTGGGGAAAAAGGGACACTAACCCACTGTTGGTGGGAATGCAAACTGGTTAAGCCACTATGGAAGTCTGTCTGGAGATTCCTCAGAAACCTGAACATAACCCTACCATACAACCCAGCCATCCCACTCCTTGGAATTTGCCCAAAGGAAATTAATTTGGCAAATAAAAAAGCCATCTGCACATTAATGTTTACTGCAGCTCAATTCACAATAGCTAAGACCTGGAACCAACCCAAATGCCCATCAACAGTAGACTGGATAAAGAAATTATGGGACTTCTACTCCATAGAATATTATACAGCAGTAAGGAACAATGAAACCCAGTCATTTGCAACAAGATGGAGGAATCTGGAAAACATCATGCTGAGTGAATTAAGCCAGTCCCAAAGAGACAAATATCATTTGTTTTCCCTGATCGGCGACAACTGAGCACCAAAGGGGAAACCTGTTGAAGAGAAATGGACACTATAAGAAACAATGACCTGATCAGCTCTTGTCCTGACTCTAGATGTACAATGTAATACTTTATCCTTTTTAGTATTTGTTGTTGTTGCTGTTGTAGTTGTTCTAGTACTAGTGGTTGAACTCTGTAATTAACACACAATTATCCTTAGGTGTTTAAATTGTAACTGAAAAGTGATCCCTGTTAAATTTCAGAGTGGAAAAAGAGAGGGAGATGCACAATTTGGGGCATGCACAATCAGACTTGCCCCAAATGATGGAGTTAGAAATGTGCCAGCGGATTCCAATACAATCCCATCAAGGTGGCATGTACCAATGCCATCTCACTAGTCCAAGTGATCAATTTCAGTTCACATTCGATGGCTCTGATAGGTCCAAGAATCAAAGGGATCACACAAACAAGACAAGTGTCTGCTAATACTAAGTGATATAATCAAAAAGGGAGAGAAGGATCCAACATGGGAAGTGGGATACACAACAGATTCATAGAATGGCAGATGTCCTAAACAACACTCTGGCCTCAGAATCAGCCCTTAAGGCATTCGGATCTGGCTGAAGAGCCCATGAGAGTATTGTAGGCATGGAAAGCCAAGATACCATGGAAAAGAAAAAGACCTAAATGAAAGATCTCTGTGAGTGAGATCCCAGTGGAAAGAACGGGGCCATCAAAGAAGGAGGTACCTTTCTCTGAAGGGAGGAGAGAACTTCCACTTTGATTATGACCCTATCAGTATAAGATCAAAGTCAGCGAACTCTAAAGGCTTCCATAGCCCTGGCAACTCATGACTAGAGCCTAGGGAGATTACTGACGCCATGAACAGGAGTGTCAAATTGTTAAGTCAGCAACAGTAGTCACTGTGTACTTACGTCTCATGTGGGATCTGTCCTTAATGTGTTGTCTAATGTGCAGTGATGCTATAACTAGTACAGAAACAGTATTTTTACACTTTATGTTTCTGCGTGGGTACAAACTGATGAGATCTTTACTAATTATATACTGAATCAATCTTCTGTATATAAAGAGAATTGGAAATGAAAAAAACAACCTGGTGTTAAATTGGAAATGGCATAGAAAATTAATTAATTTAAAAAAATATTATGTAGGGGGGGCGGAGCCAAGATGGCGGATAGTGAGGACGTGTGCCTTAGTTTGGGAAAATAAACTTTCATAAAAGTGGAATTACTGTAGCCTCAGGAAAAGACTCAAGAAAAAAAAAACTGCAGAGGAAACGCTTCCGGATCTTGTGGATGAGACACAGAGGACTTACAGGGAACCCACCGCGTGGAAAACCAACCGAGACGAGCCGAGCGGCAGCGGCGGGAGACGAGCCAGAGCCACAGAATCTCGCCAGCGCGGGAACGGAGGACGGTAAGACGAAGACCTGAGAAGTCCGAGACATTGGGGGGAGGGGGAACAGAGGCCTCTCCCTTCACTCACCAAGCAAAACAAAGAGCACCGCGATTTTACATATGTAAAGCTCAGCCAAACTCAGTATCTTTAGCGAAACTGGAGAACACATTGAGGGCTGCATAAACTCTGTGTATGGTCCCAGGGGTAGATCAAACGAATACTCACAGAGGCTAGACTTCAACTACCCTCAACTCCACTCCCAACTGAGTCAAAAGAAAAAAAAAAGCGAGAGAGAGAGAGAGAGCGTCCCAGCAAGGAGCAAGTAATCTGGGAGAGTCGCTCTTTACACAGCCTTAAACCTCAAGAAACAAGCATAGCTCTCTGGCCACACCCATCACAGCCCCTAAGGTTCCAACAAAACAGACAGCTCACGTAGAGGCATAGTATAACGAGAGAAAAAAAACAAAACCAAAAACACCACAAATTATCTCTAACATGCCAAGCAAGTAACATAGAAGCGGAGGTACCAAGAACAAGGAAGGCACTATGAAGTCCCCAAGTGAACAAGACACACCAATGCAAGATTATGAAGATGAAGAGATAGAGCAAATGCAAGAAGCAGATTTCAAAAAATTCAAAAACCTGTTAAGTGAAATGGACACTATAAGCAACAATGAACTGATCAGCTCCTGTCCTGACTTTAGATGTACAATGTAATACTTTATCCTTTTTAGTATTTGTTGTTGTTCTAGTACTAGTGGTTGAACTCAATAATTAACACACAATTATTCTCAGGTGTTTAAATTTTAACTGAAAAGTGATCCCTGTTAAATCTAAGAGTGGAAAAAGAGAGGGAGGAGATGAACAATTAGGAACATGCTCAATCGGACTGGTCGCAAATGGTGGAGTTAGAAATGTGCAGGGGATTCCAACACAATTCCATCAAGAAGGCATGTACCAATGCCATCGCACTAGTCCAAGTGATCAATTTCAGCTCACAATTGATAGCTCTGATAGGTCTAAGAGTCAAAGAGATCACGCAAACAAGACAAGTATCTGCTAATACTAACTGATAGAATCAAAAAGGGAGAGAAAGATCCAACATGGGAAGTGGGATACACAGCAGACTCATAGGATGGCAGATGTCCTAAATAACATTCCGGCCTCAGAATCAGCCCTCAAGGCATTCGGATCTGGCTGAAGAGCCCATGAGAGTATAGCAGGCATGGAAAGCCAAGATATCATGGAAAAAAAAAAGACCTAAATGAATGATCTCTGTGAGTGAGATCCCAGTGGAAAGAACGGGGCCATCAAAGAAGGAGGTACCCTTCTCCGAAGGGAGGAGAGAACCTCCACTTTGACTATGACCCTATTGGAATAAGATCAAAGTCAGCGAACTCTAAAGGCTTCCATAGCCCTGGCAACTCATGACTAGAGCCTAGGGAGATTACTGACGCCATGAACAGGAGTGTCAAATTGTTAAGTCAGCAACAGGAGTCACTGTGTACTTACACCCCATGCGGGATCTGTCTCTAATGTGTCGTCTAAAGCCAAGTGATGCTATGACTGGTATTGAAACAGTATTTTTTATACTTTGCGTTTCTGTGTGGGCGCAGACTGATGAGGTCTTTGCTAATTATATACTGAAGTGATCTTCTGTATATAAAGAGAATTGGAAATGAAAAAAAAAACAACCTGGTGTTAAAATGGAAATGGCATAGAAAATTAATTATTTTGAAAAAAAAATTATGTAGTATCTCTGTCTTTAATGTGCCGTACATTGCTATTTAATGCTATAATTAGTAATCCAATGGTAGTTTTTTCACTTGATGTTGCTATATGGGCAAAATGTTGAAATCTTTACCTAATATATACGAAACTGATCTTCTGTATACAAAGAGAATCGAAAATGAATCTTTACATGAATGGAAGGGGAAAGGGAGCGGGAGGGGGGAGGGTTGCGGGCGGGAGGGAAGTTATGGGAGGGGGGAAGCCATTGTAACCCATAAGCTATACTTTGGAAATTTATATTCATTAAATAAAAGTTAAATTAAAAAAAATATATTATGTAGGATCTCTGTCTTTAATGTGCTGTACACTCTTATTTAATGCTATAACTAGAACTCCAACAGTATTTTTTTTTCATTTTGTGTTGCTATATGGGGGCAAACTGTTGAAATCTTTACCTAATATATACTAAAATGATCTTCTGTATATAAAGAGAATTGAAAATGAATCATGATGTGATTTGAAGGGGAGAGGGAGCGGGAAAGGTGAGGGTTGTGGGTGGGAGGGAAGTTTTGGGAGGGGGAAGCCATTGTAACCCATAAGCTGTACTTTGGAAATTTATATTCATTAAATAAAAGTTAAATCAAAAAAAGAAAAGAGTGGGATGAAAAGTGGAAAATTGATTTTAGATTTCTCTTTGAGATATATCTTGGTTGACAGAAATTTTTTTAAACTTTTATTTAGTAAATATAAATTTCCAACGTACAGTTTATGGATTACAATGCCTTCCCCTCCCCCCATAACTTCCCTCCCATCTCCCGCTCCCTCTCGCATTGACTGTACTTTTAACTTCCAGGTCATGGCATTATATCTGAACACGAACTTAAACCAATTCAGGGAACAGCCAGAACCACTATACTGTGAACTCTTAGCATACTGTGCTGTGCATTAAGTCAGTCATTCAGGGGGACGAACCTTTGTTCAGGCCAATGATATTGCTGTTGCATCTACATGTGAGGCAAGAGCATTTTCCTCTCAAGACTCACCAGAGGAGGCACCTATGAGGCACTGCGTGCTGCTGTCCTGATGGATTCATTACTTGTCCTGGACATTTCTTTTACATAGCAGCAGAAAATTTCTAATTTTCCGGAAGTATTTCCTAGATGTTTTATGGGTCACTCCCTCACATGATGTTTTAAGAAGCTGTATTTTACAAAGAAATTCACAACTAAGGAGTTCAGCATGCACAGTTCATATCAGGCTGTTGTGTTTTTTACAGGTTAAGAGTTGTTAAGGGAAGGAAACCCAACACAGACTCAGAAAGGGGCAAACACATACAGTGTGGCAGACTCTACGGAATATCAGAACTTTACAGTCCTTAGTGTGGGACAGAATGGAGACAGATGGGCTACACTGTAGCCTGGGTGGGAAGGATAACACAAGTGTCTATATCCATGTTGTCATTCAGTTTAAATTGCTCCTGAGTACTAACTGCACCAGGAAAGCTGTAAAGCATTGTAGAGAAACATCTACAGGGACCCATGTGAAGAAGGGCCTGGCAGAACCACAATCATATCCCGAAGGTGAATTTGATTTGGATGCTGTGCACATAGGTGCCCTGTCTCAGCCATCTGGAGCAGCCTTATCTATTCCGGGACACATCCTGCTTAAAATTAATCAACAATTTTTTCAGTACCCTCTTTTCTGAGACAGTTTCCGGTCTCTAAATATGGTTGTAACTAATCATGTTAACAAAAAGGTAATTTTCCATCTGTGAGAAATATGCCCCCATTTATAAAAATACCACATTTATAGGACAAGCTAGTATATGTTGACTGTGTAATGAGAAATGCAAATTTACTGCATAGAATACATGAACTAGTTAGAACCAGACCAGTTTGGAATAATTCCCAATACTGAGTAAAAGTCGTTGGGTTGGGGACAGCCATTGCAGTGCAATGGGCTAAGCCACTACCTGCGATCATGTCATCTCATATCAGACAGCTGTTTCAAACTCCATATGCCCTGCTTCTAATAAAGCTCCCTACTAATATGCTTGGAAAAGCATTGTAGGATGGCCCAAGAGCTTGGACCACTGCCACCAATGTGAGAGACCAGAATGGGATGCCTGGCTCCTGACTTCAGCCTGGCCCAGCCCCAGCTATTTTGGCCATTTGGAGAATGAAACACAGATGATATATCTCTCTGCCAATCTGTGTTTCAAATAAATAAATGAGTGAATGAATAAACAAATCTTTTGAAAAGTTCACCAGACTTTTTTCTCCCTGGCCTAAGTCATTCATATTCTTCCTAGATTAAAACTGCTATTAGTCTTTTTTTTTAATAGGCAGAGTGGACAGTGAGAGAGAGACAGAGAGAAAGTTCTTCCTTTTCCGTTGGTTCACCCCCAGATGGCCGCTGCGGCTGACATGCTGCAGCCGGCGCACCTCGCTGATCTGAAGCCTGGTCTCCCATGTAGGTGCAGGACCCAAGAACTTGGGCCATCCTCCACTGCACTCCCGGGCCATGGAAGAGAGCTGGCCTGGAAGAGGTGCAACCGGGACAGGATCCAGCACCCCGACTGGGACTAGAACCCGGTGTGCCGGTGCCACAGGTGGAGGATTAGCCTATTGAGCTGTGGCTTGGGCCTGCTATTAGTCTTTTTAACAATATTAGTTATTTCAATCAGCATTCCTTTTCCAACAGTGCTAAAGTAGCTATGAATATCTTTAAAGTAATATGTATTAAAACTCACTACATTATGTCAAGTTCAAATGTGTTATTTATACTAAATCCTGATTATTAACTTATTTACTTTCTAGGATTCAATGGAAGCACATTTTTGAATACTATGAATGTATTTAAGATAACTTCTTAGTGTGTGGCATTTTACTGTGCGAATATTGCCATTTCAGTGTATCCTCTCAGTCAAAGAGTTGCCAGTTTTCCCTATATCCAGTATAAGAAGGGTTTCATGAGGGTGAAACCTTTAAGTCATTCACAAGAGAAAAACATGAATATTCTAGAATACTCACAATTTCTGGTACCTTGACATTTTGTATCAATACGTATGGCATGAAATATTATAAATAATTGATATTATATACATCTTCTTATATATAGCCACACTGAGCATCAGAGAGAACATTAGTAGATTAAACCCATTTAAAGATAAAGGCTTGTGGTCTTGTGGCACAGCGGCTTAAGCTGCTGCTTGGGACACTCACATTTTATAAAAGAATGCTGGTTTTAGCTTTGGCTAACTCAGATCCATTTTTCCAATAATGCACGTGGGAAGCAGTGGAATATGGCTTAAATACCCAGGCCTCTGCCAACCATGTGTGATACCTGGATGAAGTTCTGACTCCCAGCTTTAACCTGGTCAAGCCCAGCTATTGTGGCCATTTGAGTAGTGGTCCAGTAGATGGAAGATTTGCTCTCGATTGCTCGCTCTCTCTCTCTCCCTCTCTCTCTCTCTCTCTCTCTCTCTCTCTCTCTCTCACACACACACACACACACACACTACCTTAAAAATAAATGAGGTACCAGCATCCACTTCCAATCCAGCTCCCTGCTAATGTGCCTGGGAAAGCTAATGTGCCTGGGAAAGCAGCAGACCATGGCCCAAGAAGTTCCTGAAGTGGATGAAAGATTCTCTCTCTCACTCCCCCCAACCCCTGTGTGTTTCTCCTGTCCTGTAACTTTGGCTTTCAAATAAACAAATGCATTCCTGACAACTACACTCTCAGCCTGGGCTCATGAAGTTTATCTCAAGCCTTTGTCTTGCACAAGTGTCTTCACCCTCCTGAGGCTGTAGATCAGGATGGATGTGCTGGGTTGCAGAGGAGGGAACTCAAGGGGCATTCCTAGGCCAGGAAACCTTCCCAGAACTAACCAGAGAAAACAGTGGGGAGGGAAGAAGCAGACTTGAGGGTGGGTATTTAGATAGGCATGGGCATATCCTGGAAGGCTATAGATGACAAGGAGGAAAGAAAACCACCAAAAGCCAGGAGGATTTGGGCTGACCCGAGCAGCAGAGGTAAGGGCTGTTGAGTGCTTGGGGTGCACAGCCAGGATGTTCAGAGTGTTCCTGGGGCACAAATTAGACACATGATGGGTGGTAATCTGATGCCAGCAGAGGTGGGATGTGGGTCAGGAAAGCAGGGATGGACAATGAGAGAATAGTGGGTCTTGCACCTCTGACCGACAATCACCCTTTGCTCTCATTTGGGTACCCCCATGTTCCTTTGAAGAAAGCAAGGGTCAGTGGTGATGGAGGCCTAGGTTCTGGAGAGATGCGGGCAGGTGAGGGAAGGGGCTGGCCAGTGAGGTGGGTGAGCTCAAAAACAGGAGCAGGCAGAAGGCGCTCCCACCAGTACAATCTCCCATGACTGAGGGCAGGGTGCTTGCTAGGATCAGCGGCTGACGACAAGATGCCTGTGCCCCAGATTCTCATATGTAGCTGCACTTCTCAGGGACTTTGCATCTTGGAACGCCCTGCCAGAGGCAAGGACCACAAGGACAGGGTCCCGTGGGGCTAGGGTCTCCAGGCAGATCCCAGCGATCACCGCCAGCTTGGTGGACATAGGAAGTGGATGAGGCTGTCAGTCGTGATTGGGCTCTGGTGTAGGAGGTGGAGAGCGGAGACGGTGTACCACCAGGAACAGTGATATGCCCCTCCCTCTGGCCCGCGCCTCCCCTCAATGTACAAGGACACTTCTGGGCGCTGTTCTATTTCTCGCGTATCCGCCTTGCTGACTGCAGTCCCAGCCATTACCGCTCCTGAACCTTGCTCTGCGTTGCCCATCTTTCACTTCCTTCTCACAGGCCCTTAGCCCCAGTTCCTGTTTCCATCCTCCTCCTCACCTCCCTCATTGGCTCAACCCTTTCCTATCACAGCCCTCCTTTTGTCCTCATTCTCATCTTCCATCCTATCACCCATTAAGTCCTTGGCTTTGTCACTGGACCCCTTATCTGTGCCACTATCCACAAGTCTGGCTGCCTTCCACGCTGATACTGAACATGTTCAGGGCTGTGGCTACCCTTGTCTCCTGCTTTTTGCTCATGCTGGGGGCACCTGGTCAGCCTGCTAGTGGTGAACACAGCCCTGTGCCTTGATAACGACTCTGTCTTCTTGGTGGAGTAAGGACACAAGTCTCAGAGCCATTTTAGTTTTGTCCCTGAAAGCAGATCCAATCCTCTGTGAGACTACTTTGCCCTGCATTCTTTTTAAAACCAGCTCAATCTCATGCTCTATATTGTTCCCCACCACACCCTATACATTCCTTGAAAAGTAATTGGCTGGCAAGAGAGGAAGGGCCACCAAGTTTAAAAAGCTAGCTCAGCTCTGCTCCCCCAATGTCCCTTTCATATCAGGCTGCAGTGTCTTAATAGGTTCTAAAAAATCTAGAATTTTAATACATACATAGAAAGGAAAAAAAAAACTTTGGTGTTACATAGACAGTGTCCCTTGGGGAAGGAGAAACAGGGAATGGAGATGCTGACAGTCTCCATGGATACTTCCTGCTAAGAGGGGGCATAGTTAGGGGAATTACTCCTTCTTCTCCAGGTGCTGAAATTGCTGGAGCAGTGGCTAGAATTGGGTGCTGTTCAGCAGAAGCATATTATCAACCTGAGTCTTAGTGACATTCTGGACAATTGAATGAATGAATCATTTTAATAGCTGCAGGGTGCAAGGCCCTAGGTAAAAAAAAGAAAACTTGTAAGGAGTGAGAAGGTAAACAAGCCAAGGTATACAGAGAGTTTTGGAACTTTTTTTTTGACAGGCAGAGTGGACAGTGAGAGACAGAGAGAAAGGTCTTCCTTTTGCCGATGGTTCACCCTCCAATGGACGTTGCGGCTGGTGCACTGCGGCCGGTGCACCATGCTGATCCGAAGCCAGGTGTCAGGTGCTTCTCATGGTCTCCCATGTGGGTGCAGGGCCAAAGGACTTGGCCCATCCTCCACTGCCCTCCTGGGCCACAGCAGAGAGCTGGACTGGAAGAGGAGCACCCAGGACAGAATCCGGCGCCCCGACTGGGACTAGAACCCAGTGTGCTGGCGCTGCAGGTGGAGGATTAGCCTATTGAGCAGCAGCGCCGGCCGGGACATTTTTTTCCCAAGAGTCAGATGTCCATTGTTGAATTCCGGATGCTGTCAGTTTGTGAGTAGCATTATAAGCAAGACCAGATTGAGTCACATAAAAGAAACATTTTTCTAGGCCGGCGCCATGGCTCACTAGGCTAATCCTCCACCTGCGCCACTGGCACCTTGGGTTCTAGTCCCAGCTGGGGCACTGGATTCTGTCCCAGTTGCTCCTCTTCCAGGCCAGCTCTCTGCTGTGGCCCAGGAAGGCAGTGGAGGATGGCCCAAGTCCTTGGGCCCTGCACCTGCATGGGAAACCAGGAGAAGCACCTGGCTCCTGGCTTTGGATTGGCGCAGCATTCCGGCTGTAGCTGCCATTTGGGGGGTGAATTAATGGAAAGAAGACCTTTCTCCCTCTCTCTCTCTAACTATGCCTGTCCAAAAAAAAGAAAGAAAGAAACATTTTTCTAAAAGTGAACAGATTCTTTTTCTGTTGAAAGGTCTAAACACCACTGATTTTTTAAGGTTATTGCTACCATAGAGTCAACTTGATTTTGAATCTTAAATAGGGCTTTAGCTAGTTCACCTAGGTTGTCTTGCATATCTTTAAAAAGGGCCTGATAGGGGTTGCCATTGTAACAGCACGTAAAGCAACTGCCTGCAATACAGTTATCTCATATCACTTCAAGTCCTGGCTGTTCCACTTCCAACCCAGCTCTCTGCTAATATGCCTAGGAAAGCAGCAGAAAATGGCCCAAGAACTTGGACCTCTGCACCCATATGGGAGAGCCAGGAGAAGCTCCTGGCTTTGTCTGGTCCAACCCTGGCCATTGTGGTGAATTAGGGAGTGAACCAGTGGATGGGAACTATCTCTCTCTCTCTCTCTCTCTCTCTCTCTCTCTAACTCTGGCTTTCAAATAAATAAAACAAATCTTTGCTCTTTATTTCCTTTTTTAAGTGCATGATAGTAGGAGACGGGTGCAGCAAGTCCTCCTACCCCTGCGTCCACCCTAGCCACAGTTTTCAAGCTGGGCATGTGAAGAGTCAGATGAGTTAATAGGATGTCAGGGTGGTACCAGTGGAAATTGGGGTTCAGAGTGCTTGCTTTCCCCCAAAGGTTGTGTTTAGCAAGGTCAAAAGTGCCTGCCTGCCCACTCCTTGAAAGCTTTCAATTTCACCACAGGAATAGCAAGGGAATGGTGATTCCATCATACTGATGTTACAGTTTATTTTGAAAACAAGTTAGGGTCAGCACTGTAGCATAGCGGGTTAATGCCCTGGTCTGAAGCATCAGCATCCCATATGGGCGATGGTTTGAGACCCGGCTGCTCCTCTTCTGATCCAGCTCTCTGCTATGGCCTGGGAATCCAGCAGAGGATGGCCCAGTTTCTTAGGCCCCTGAACCCATGTGGGAGACCCAGAATAAGTTCCTGGATCCTGATTTCGGATCCATGTAGCTCTGGCCACTGTGGCTATCTGGGGAGTGAACCATCGGGTGGAAGACCTCGCTCTCTCTCTCTCTCTGTCTCTCCTCTCTCTGTGTAACTCTGACTTTCAAATAAATAAGAAAACAAGTTACTTATTCTACCCTTCTTATGGCTCTTTTAATTTTATCATGAGCAAGCCAGACAGGATAAAAGATAGTAAATCAGGTCTTTTGATGAGTTTTGTCCCCATCTTGTAACTGAATATCAAGTTTATTTTTTTTCCTCAATATTGTGCTTAAAAACTCCAGTACCATGGGCCTCTTCAGATTTTGCTTTGCTTGGGGCCCCCATCCATGCCATTCTGGCTGGAGGTCTCTGACTCTAATAAATCTTGCTTTTGAACCTTTAAATATTGCTTTTCTCTTTGCCTTGTCCACCCGGAAATTATTCTACCATGTGAAACGAAGAACTGAGGTAATATTTTCTCTGCTGCTGTTTCATCCACAACAGGCAGGAGGGGTATTAGAGTGATAGAAATTATTCCCACTGAGTCTGCTGGCATTACTAAAATGTTTTTGATCCTCTGTTGTCTCTGGTGCCTGTTTGAATGAAGGGAGTTTTCCCACCCCATGTTTCTATAACAATGTAAGAGCTTGAAGGGGTTGTTGTTAATTTGGGTCACCCCTGATGATTTATTGTTACAACGAATAAAATATTTGTGGGTATTTATGAGGAACCAATAGGTCGAATTTTTATGTGTTTGAAGAAGGAACTGTGTCCCTTGAGTATCTAAGGTAGATTGCCAAGGAAAGAGAATCTAACATATAGAAAGAAGACCTACAGAGAACTGGGAGTAGGCAGTTTCAGACAGAGGAGGTGGGGGAGTTTGAGAACCAGACAGGTTTTGTGAATTAGCCATTAGCCCCTTGGAGGGGGAGGGCACATAATAATTAACCTGATGAACTTGGTGGTTTGAAGAAATTTTGATCGTTACTCCACATAGTTTGGGAGAGGGCTCTCCTATGCTAATGCTGTCCTGAAGTAAACAGTTCCATAGGAAAGTGAACAGTTGTGTTTGGATTGGATATGGTGATGGATACTCTGAGAATGGTTAGGACAAGATCATGGAAGTCTCCAAGATCTGACATGGGAGGAGTCTCATGCTTCTGTGGGCAGTCAGCTCTAGAGTCTTATGGAATAGCAGTGAAGTGGAGAGCTGTGGGCACCATGCTTTGTAATTACCACCTCTCAGGGCCTTGCCCTAGTTACCTTCCTGGTTTAGGGAGAATTTTAACCTGGAGAAAAGAATCCAGGTAGGAAAACCAGACAGTTTGGCAGCTATGGTAATCAAAGTGACCCAGTAAGGCCATGCCAACTGGATTGTAGTGGCTTTAGATTGAGTTTTTTTTCTAGGTTTATCTCTTTGGGGCCTGTGCTGTGGCATAGTAGGCTAAGCCTCCATCTGTAGTGCCAGCATCCCATATGGGTGCTGGTTCTAGTCCTGGCAGCCCTTCTGATCCAGCTCTCTGCTATGGCCTAGGAAAACAGAAGATGGCCCAAGTGCTTAGGCCCCTACACCTGAATGGGAGATCTGAAAGAAGCTCCTGTCTCCTGGCTTTGGATCTCCCAAATTCCAGTTGTTACAGCCATTTGGGGAGTGACTAGTGGACAGAAGACATTTTTTTTCTCTCTCTAACTCTCTGTAACTACCTCTCAAATATATAAAAAAAATTTTAAATTTTACTTATTTATTTAAAAGGCAATGTTACAGAGAGGGAGAGGTAGAGGCAAAGAGAGAGAGAGAAGTCTTCCATCCATTGGTTCACTCTCCAAATGGCTAGAATGGCTAGAGTTGGGCCAGTTCAAAGCCAGAAGCCCACTACTGCACCATGCCAACTCCTGGATTGAGATTTAATGGATATTTAATGGAGAGAGGTCCTGAACAGATATTTTCATGGGGATGTGTGGGCCCTTGTCTTTTTTTAACTTATTTATTTGAAAGGAATAGTTACAGAGAGAGGGGGGAGATACATGTATCTTTCATCCACTGGTTCACTCCCGAAATGGCCACAATAGCCATTACTGGGCCGGTCTGAAACCAGGAGGCAGGTGCTTCTTCTGGGTCTCCCACAAAGGTGCAGGAGTGCAAGCACTTGAGCCATCTTCTGCTGCCTTCTCAGGCATATTAGCAGGGAGTTGGGTCAGAAGTGAAACATCTAGGACTAGAGTTGGTGCCTGTATGGAATCCTAGGGCCCAGGTGAGATTTAACCTGCTATACCATAGAGCTAGCCCCTCATTTTTCTTTCTTCTCCCTATCTGGGACATTGCTGAATAGAGGGTTTCCTGGGTGTGGAATTCCAGAAAATCCTCCAGGACTTTATAATGGATTTAATAGCCCCCTTGGTTCAGAGTGGGAAAGTTTTCCCTAAACTGTGCCTGAGAGGTTGGGACTCACCCAAAAAGATTACCAGAGGAGCAATAATTTAGATTTATAGCTGCTGATCATAATAGCCCCCCTGTGCAAGGTTAGGGACATTTTCTTAGGCTGGTCCTGGGGAAATGGCTAGAACTTACCTTGACAAGATTATGAACAAGGGCAAGAATTTTGATCATTTAATCACACAGAATCCGCATTTATTCCTTAAGTCACTCTTGCACACATAGGTTAATATCTACCTAGCAAGTAATAAAGGGTACATAAATTTAAGATCCTCCCTGTAATGCTCACAAAGACCCTGGGCTAAGCAGAGAGCTTCTTCAGTGAAGGGCCAACAGGCTTTGTGATTATATTACAGGAGTCCTTCAACTCTCGGGCAGTCTCATTCTCGGCGGAGAGGATCTTGGCAGAGTGGGCAGGCTTCTTTGGAAGTCATCTTCTGTATGCCAGCTGCTTGTTCAATGTCCTGGCTTTTTTGCCTCAAAAACAGGTGGTTATTTTGGTAGTTTACTGGCTTAGTTGGGTCTTCTTGCTGGCAAATCACCACATAAAATAGCTATTAATCCTTTTGTATTGGATCAGTCATGTCAGTCACTTTGTACCATCTATTTATTAATTAGGGTAGTGGTTTTGTGGTCAGAACTAAAAGCGAGTTTAATCAGGAATAGTGACTGGCAGTTTTAGGCAGGACAAAAAGTGTGTAATATTTAGAATTCAAGAGTTACTTAGGATGGAGTTAATGTTCCAAACCAAGTAACAGTAGGCAACAATGGCAGGCAAAAAAGGCATATTAATATACCCTCTCTCAGTTCTAAGGCACAGAGCAGGACAACAAGAGGATTTATTTAAGTGGTAGTCATGGGTTATCACACTATTTCCTCTCACTAAACCATTATAATTCAGATAATTCAATGTCATTTCAGGTATTCAAGCAGTACCTGAAGTACTCAAGCATACAGAATCCATAATACAAATCATAATGAGAACTGATGGAAGAAATTAAACAAAATGTTCATATATAAACTACTATTATAAATATCAGGAAAGAAAAATTAGAGTGTAAAAGGAAAAATGGCAGCATTAGTAGTAATAAAAAAGATAAAAATAAGGGGGATATATCATCTATATCTCTAGAAAGAGAAAGAAAAAGATGATAATGACAAAGAAGTAAAGAACACATAGTAAACTATAAACGTGGGACCATGCATGCAAATATGTATGGCAAAAGTTATGAAAACTTATCAAAAGAAAATCTAAATCAATGGAATAGATGCTTTCTTGATGAATTACAGACAAACTATTATTAAGATATCCCCTCTTCCCATTGGGACCAGCAGACTCCACACACTCAAATAAAAAAATCAGAGCAGGCTATTCTGTAGAAAATGACAAACACTTTTGCAAACTTGAGAATTCTGGACAACACTGAGAAGAATAGAGAAAACTTGAGGAATCTATAATTCCTGATTTCATGTTTTTTTTTTTTTTGTGAAACTAGAGAGTAATCAAGAGACCATGATATTAGAAAAGGATTAGACATGTTGATACATGGAAATGGATAATTAGACCCAGGTCAACAGACTTAACTGATCTTGGTCAAAGGAACAGAGTCAGTCCCTACAGAATGTTAGAATATATAGTCTTTCCAATAAATGGAGATGGTGCAAAGGGATGACAATGTGAGTAAAAAAACAAAGACAAATGTTTTGTGCCTAATATATAAACTCATTCAGCATGATATATAGGCTTCTATGTAGAGTGAAAAAATGTTAAATCCAGTAAAAACACATAATAAAATTTCTAAAAATTCTGTTACATAACACACTGAATGTATTATCCATAAAAATGCCATGTTATGTCCGTTAAATTAAAAATGACTTCTCAAAAACACCACTGAAAAAATGGAAGCTAGATCTCACACTAGGATATAATATTTGCAAAACATTTGCTTACAGGAATTGAATGCAAAGTTTATTAAGGGCTTGTAAAACTCAGCAATAAGGTAATAAATTCTCCAATTTAAAACACCAAGTTAATAAAGAATAATCTATACATTGAATACACACAGATCAAAAATAGGCACACTGAATATGCTGAATATAAGAAAACTATGAGATAAAGTGAATTGTGAATTAAAATGCAAATTAAAACACCAATGAGACAAATACACAACACATTTTTAAAATGATTATAAAGGAGAAATAAATGTGGTAATGCTAAAAGTTTGTGAAGATGGAATATTAAAAAATCTTATTCATTATCATTCAGAACACATGATGGCAATTTACAAGATATCTGGAAATAATATTATAAAACATACAATAGTATTACCTTGCATCACAGCAAAGATGTCCCTAAGGGGTTGGCTTTGTAGTGCAGCAAGTTAAGCCACCTCAAGTGATACCAGCATCCTATATGGGCACAGGTTTATGTACTAGCTACTCCACTTCTGATATACCTCCCTTCTAATTACCTGGGAAAAGCAGTGTAAAATGGCCCAAGTACTTGGGCCCCTTTTACTCATATGGGAGACCCAGAAGATGCTTCTAGCTCCTGACTTCAGCCTGGCCTAGACCTATCTGTTGCAGACATTTGGTGAGTGAACCAGTGATGGGAGATATCTTTCTCTGTAACACTCGATTAAATAAATAAATCTTTAAAAGAATGTTGTCCCTGGGGCCAGCACTGTTGCATAGCAGGTTAATTCAGTTCATACAGCACTGGCATCTCATATGGGTGTTGGTTAAGAGTCCTGGATTTTTCCATTTCCAATTTACCTCCCTGATAATGTACATGGGAAAGCAGCAGAGGATGTCATCCTTGGGCCCCTGCATCCATGTGGGAGACCTGGAAGAACCTCCTGGCACTTGGCTTTGGCCTGTCCAAGTCCCAGCAATTGCAGCCATTTGGAGAGTGAACAAGCAGAGGGAAGATCTCTCTTTCTCTCCTTCTCTGTAACTCTGCCTTTAAAATACATAAGTAAAATCTTTAAAAAAAAAGATGTCCCTATAAATTTCCTCAGTTGTTGTGAAAACATACCCACATAAAATCCAGCAAGAAAATGCATGTGACAATTTTATTTATAATAGCTTTCATTTGTATGAAATCATGATGTACTTCAGTAGATGAATAGATAACCAAACTGTCACAGAAAGTGGGGGCACTTGATGTAAAATACATAAGACTCTTGTGGTGCTGTCTGAGATACATCAGAAAAGGCATGGATTGGTGTCAAGATAGTAAGAGCATTTTCTGAAATATTTAAAAGCAAGATTTATGAAAAAGAGTCCAGTTTCATACCCAGACTTACAGAACATTCTAAATACTTGAGGAAGAAAAAATTCTCAACTTTCCAGATTTACCCACAGTGGCAATGAGTAGGAACTAACTTTGAAATTCTTTTCTGAATCCAGCATTCCATAGATGATATGGTCATATCAACATGAAATAAAAAGGTAAAATAAAATATCTGTTTTTATAAAGGCAGATAAACTTATTTTGAGAAAAATATTTTATTTAACCAAAAATGAAAACACAGTAGATCTGTAACAAGAAGAATATATCACAAAATGCAAAAGTCATTAGCATTCCAAAATAAATCACTAAATCATGTGGGTGAAAAACACAAGAAAATCACATGATCATCTAGATTACACTTGGTTTTAGCCAAAAGGCCGAGAAGTGATGATCATCTAGATTAAGTGTTAAAATATTAAAATAAAATTAAGCATACAGCCAAAAAACTGTTAGCAGAAGAGAAAAAAGAACAATTCTTAGGGTTATCAATGTGGCACAACAGATTAAGCAGTTATCTGCACTGCTGGCATCCCATATGGGTGTGGCTGCTCTGCTTCTGATCCAGCTCCCTGCTAATGCACCTGGGAAAGCAGCAGAGGATGACCAAAATATTTGGGCCCCTGCACCCACTTGGGAGACCTAGAAGCTCTTGGCTACTGGCTTCATCCTGCCCCAGCCCAGGCTGCTACAGCCATTTGGGGGAGTGAAACAGCAGATGAAAAATCTCTCTCTCTCTCTCTCTCTCTCTCTCTCTCTCTCTCTCTCTCCCTCTCTCTCTCTCTCTGTCTCTTTTTCAAATAAATAAATAAATCTTAAGAAACAAAAGTAATTATTCTCTTCTTATGGTTCTACAATAGAACTATAACAAAGAGTATAATAAACACAGAACATTTAAAGATGCTTTCTTGGGAGCACACCTGGAAAAGGTTGCCTCCTCTCTTTTTCTCTCCTCAATACTATTTTGAAGTTGTAATAAAGGAAGTTAAACAAGAAACAGACAAATTAGGTACAAGGCTCAGCTTTTAAGCAACATTTTTTAAGATTTATTTTATTTGAAAGATTTATAGAGAAGCAGAAGCAGAGAGACAGAGATATTATATCCACTGGTTCACTCCCCAAATGGCCACAATGGATGGAGGTGTGCAGATCTGAAGCCAGGAGCCAGGAGCTTCTTTCAGGTCTCTCACATGGGTGCAGGGGCTCTAGGACTTGGACCATCTTCTACTGCTTTCCTAGGTCATAGCAGAGAGCTATAATGGGAGTGGAGCAGCTGGGACTTGAACTGGCACCAATGTGGGGTGCTGGCACTGCAGGTGGTGGCTTTACCTGCTGTACCACAATGCTGTCCCCCAAGAAACCAAATTTCTATAAAGAATGACACTATTGGTGCTGGCGCTGTGGCATAGCTGGTGAAGCCACTGCCTGCAGTGCAGACATCCCATTTGGGCACCAGTTCGAGTCCTTTCTGCTCCACTTCCAATCCAGCTCTCTGTCATGGCCTGGGAAAGCAGTAGATGTCTCCTGTGTGGGAAACCTGGAAAAAAGTCCTGGTTCCTGGCTTCGGATTGGTGTAGCTCCAGCCATTGTGGCCATCTGGGGAGTGAAGCAGTGAATGGAAGACCTCTCTCTGTCTCTGCCTCTCTGTAGTTCTACTTTTCAAATAAATAATTTTTTATTAAAAAAGAATTAAGCACGATTACTGGATACAATAGCAATATATACTCTCAAGGGTGTTACTACACACCACCTAGAAACAAATAGAAAACAGTTTTAAGGGATACAGGGTAGGAAATTAATATAAGAGAAATGAGACAAAGAATGATGAATTGAGTAGCCTTCAAGTCGGTATTAAAAATCTTAAACTCACTGAAGAAAATATATAAAGCAAAGACCCAGAATCCAGTAAACATTTGGCAAGTGTAACTCACCTTAAGAAGTCACAAGACCCTAGCAGGATCAGAGAAAACGGAGGCAGGAACTATCTCAAGAGGGGAGCTCGTCAGGGGGTGACAGCGCCACCTACTGTTGGGAGTATCCGTCCAAAGAATCCGAGTCAGCCGCAGCTGTGCGCTCAAGCCACACCCCTTAGTTTCCCAAGACGCCACAATCCCCATAGAGCGCCCTTGTGCCACAGGCGATTCAGATTGGCTGTGTTTTCTCTTTCGTCGCGCATGCTCATTGGTTGTGTGAACGTTCTGATCAGCCTTGCCAGGGGAGCACTGCACTTGTGTTTTCCTTCTGCTCGCCGCCATTCTCCGCTTTCCGGCGCTGTTTCTGGTGATGGCTCCCAGTGGTTCCGCTTTGCCTCTGTGAGCCTCAATCGTTAGCGTCGTTACCGAGTTCTCAGGACTACCAGATGTCTCACAGCTGGACAGTGGTGAGTGTGGGCCCAGTTCTCTCTGAGCTGGGCCAGCAGCTGGGCCCTGGGAGTCTCCTCCCATCACCGCAGTCCGTGGCTTTGGCTCAGTCCTCAAGTCCTGCATCTTCCCCAAATGTGTGGTGAGGACAGGAGGGAGGGTCCTCAGAGAGACTCCAGACTTTGCATATGGCCTTTGTGTGTGTGTATGTGTGTGTGTGGGGGGGGGCTGTGATCTGGGGGTCCTCTGTGCCAGGAGGGTCCTTAGACACCAGACTTTCCATATGGCCTTTGTGTGTGTGTGGGGGGGAGGGTGTGGTTTGATCTGGGGGTCCTCTGTACCACATTTCTGTGCGGGAGTGACCTGATTCTTCAGAGTTGGAAACGGTTTCATGTTGGTAACCAGGCCGGTCAGTGCAGTTCTTCCTGGGAACCCGAGTCTCTTTTCTGTTGATAATAACCCAGTATCATAGACTGGGTAAGTTATTAGAAATAGTATCTCCAATTGAGATCAGCTCCTCTCATCTGACCAAGTTGAGCCGCTGAACCACTGACAGGAAGAGTGAGTTCCTGAAGACTCTGAAGGATGACCGAAATGGAGACTTCACAGAGAGCAGAGACTGTGACAAACCTGGAGGATTTGGAGGACAACAGCACACCTGAACCAAAGGAAAATGGAGAGGAAGGCTGTCATCAGAATGGTCTTTCTCTCCCTGTAGTGGAAGAAGGGGAGGTCCTCTCACACTCCCTGGAAGCAGAGCACAGGTTACTGAAAGCAATGGGATGGCAGGAATACCCTGAAAATGATGAGAATTGCCTTCCCCTCACGGAAGATGAGCTCAAAGAGTTCCAAGGAAGACAGAGCAGCTGAGAAGAAATGGCTTCAGGAAAAATGGCTTCTTGCAGAGCCGCAGTTCCGGCCTGTTCTCCCCTTGGAGAAGCACTGGTAAAGCAGAGTTTGAGGACTCAGACACGGAAACCAGTAGCAGTGAAACATCAGATGATGCCTGGAAGTAGACATAGAAATGCTCACAGTCATTTGTGACCCAGCAAACTCGGCCTGCGTGTTTAGGGAGTGTACGAGAGAAATCGTTCTTTTCCTTTCCTTATGTTTTCATTGACTTCTTCATGCACAAGGAAAATAATCATAACCCAAAGAGAAAGTGATTGGCTTGTTTAGCTTTTGTCGTTGTTCTTCCATGTTATCTGCTTAATAGAAAGAAGCTTGTGTGGAGGAAAGATTTTTAAAGTATATGTGTACAAACACCCAGTGTACATGGGGCAATGCACAGGTGGGAGCTGGCAGTGCAGAGATGCAGAGGAGACACTGGTCTGCAGCAACAGCTTCTACTACCAGCCCTGGGGCATGCACCCCTGTGCTCAAGCAATCATTGTTAATGACAAAGTAACTATTGAAGTTATATTTGTATTAAATTAATGCTAATAATTTGGATATTGTATTTTATTTTTGGCTGCTCAGATAACTTTAGCCCTTAACCAAGCATATGTGGTTTTTTGTTTTTCTTTTTGGGTACAGCTGTAAAATATTTGGATATAGGAAATGTGTTATTCTTGCAGCCTTGATATTCAGGGTGGATTGTAAAATATAAATTTTTGTGAGATTTCAAAGATTAAGATTATTTTGATAACACTATTTACAGATTTAAAAGATGTGGTTATCACAGGTCTGTTGAGGGGGAAAACTACTGCATAAAATAACTAACTTGGAATAAATATTTTACATCGAAAAAAAAAACAAAGAAATAGTATTTGCCTCCTGGCTTATGTTCGAAGTTCCAAGGCAGCCTCAGGTGATGGTCTTGTGGCAGAGGCCTGGGGTAGCACAGAGACCACGTGGCCAAATAAAGGGAGAGCAGGAGAGGCCAATACAAGGTGTCTAACAGAGCAGAGCCTCTGGGAGATGACCCCATTGCCCCATTCATCACGTGAATGGATTTGTCTTAATCATCACTTATGAGGCCCCACCTCCTAATTTCTAAAAATTGGGATTAAATTTTTCCATTAGTTTGAGGGGGATAAACCATGTTTATGGGAAGCATTAAGCCTGGCAAAATTTTTTTTTCTAAATGTCAGATCTCCCACATTGCCAAATGCCAACTGCCCCCTGAAGGTCACAGTACTATCAAGTATTTAACCTATGTCACATTTCATTCAGCGTCAGGTAAAATATTATTATTAATATTTTTTCCACAAGAAAATTCTGTCACTCTTTTAGACTTATTTTGTATCTGGGAACATTACTTTAACAGGGAAGCAAAGAATGCCTATCTGAGACCCCAGTGTGGAAAAAAAAAGCAGTGGTTAAGATGGGCCATCTTCTACTGATTTCCCAGGCACATTAGCAGGGAGCTGGATCAGAATTGTAGCATCCAGGACTTGAACTGAAGGCTGTATGTGATGCTAACACTGCAGATGGCAGTTTAGCCCTCTATGCCACAGCACCCCTCCCTCCTTTTTTTCTTTTGCCTTAGTTTCATCCATGCATACCACTGTCTGAGGGTGTGATTCTGCCAATTCACTTACTGCTTTCACTACATGTGACTTGAATAGTATGAAATTTACTTTTTTATATTGGTGGCAATACCTTTCTTTTTCTTTTTTCAAGATTTATTTATTTGAAAGGCAGAAAGGGAGAGACAAAGGGAGAGAAATAGATGTTCCATCTGCTGGTTCACTCCTCAAGTGCCTACAATGGCCGGGGTTGGGTCAGGTCAGAGGCAGGAGCTTCTTCCCAATTTCCCATGTGGATGCAGGGGCCCAGGCAGTTGGGCCATGTTCTGCTTCTTTCTCAGGTACCTTAGCAGAGAGCTAATCAGAAGTGGAGCAGCCAGGTCTTGAACTGGTGCCCATATGGGATGCTGGTGTTGCAGACAAAGTTTTAACCAGCTTTGCCACAATTCTGGCCCTGACAGCATCTCCTGGTTCATGTTCCTCAAGTGCTAGTTTATGGTAAATTATTTAAAATAATGGGAAAATATTGTTAGGTTAGAGATTGTGGTTAAATTCTGATTCTGTAAGAAGTATTGATAGAGTAGAGTCTAACTTTTCATGTGTATTTGCTTATTTGTGACTTGCCAACACTTGGAGTGACCTTATTTATTTTCTCCATCCACTGTTAACTGATATTTCTATATGATCGCATATTGCTAACTACTAAAAGCCACTGATTAAGCATGGATACTATTGCATTTATTTATACTGATTACCAGTGGTGGATATGTATTTCTCCTTGGAGTTCTGTACATTTTTTCTTATGTAGTTTGATGCTCTAGTTAAGTACTTCGGTAGATTCATTGTAATGTCTTCTTGGAGGACTGGCTGATGCTTCACTTGTAATTTTTCTGATTTAAACACTAATTAGTCTGAAATGAATATTGAGTTTCCAGATATTGTAAATTTGTTGTAATACACTGTCTGAATGTTTATGTTTAATCAATCTATGCCTTTATGTTGACCTTTTACACACTTATTTTATGTTGATAGAATTGAACATACAGCACATAAAATGATGTTTAAAAATATTCATGCACTGGCAATGAATAAATGTAATCAATCACCACATCCATTATATCATATACCTGTTTTTTATGATGAGGGCACTTAAAATCTAATCTCTTTGTTATTTGCCATAGTAGAGTATATTGTGATTAAATATTACCACCATGTTGTACAACAGACTTCTTTATTTCTCCTATGCCAAAGAAATTTGTTGTTCTTTGACCAAAATGGCCTCAAAGTTCCTCTGTGTGTCTTTATATTTAAATGGTTTTCCAAGAAACAACAAGAAGTTGGATCTTGATTTTAATTTTCATGTGTCAGTCTCTACCTTTTAAATGACTTATTTAGATAATGCATATTTTAAATACTTTTGATATAGTGGAATTAATTTGTAATTGAATGATTGAGAGTCAGAGATAGGGAGAGAAATGCTATATCCTTGGTACATTCTCCAAGTAGTCACCATGGTCCAGTCTGCTAAGAACTCCATCTAAGCCTCCTATATAGGTGATACAGGCCGAAATATACCATGTTTCTAGGGAACTGGATCAGAAGCTGAGCACCAGGGCTCAAACTGTTGTTTAGGTATCAGATACTGGAGTCAAGGTCAGTTATCCACAATTCCAGCCTTCTGTTTTTAAAACTTTTTATTCATTTACCTTATTTACAAAGGGCAGACACACAGTAAGCAAGAGACAGAGTGATCTATCATCTTCTGTTTTACTCTTCAAATGCCTGCAAGATCTGGAGATGGCCCTGGCCAGAATGGAGGAACTTAATGTATATTCCCAATTGTGTTAGCAAAGACCTGAGTACTTGAGTCATCTGCTTTCTTCCAGTGTATGCAGTAGTGGAAACCTGGAATTTGGGGTAGAGCCAGGACTCAAGTACAAGCATGCCAATGTGAGAGGAGGGCGTTCAAAATGGCCTCCTTACCACTATGTGAAGTGCTCACACCTCTCTTATTTTAGTTGAGGATTCTAGAAGAGTCCATTTTCTGTCTTTGGTTAAGATACTAAGGAGGGGCTGGTTCTGTGGTGTAGCAGGTAAAGCCTCTGCCTGCAGTGCTGGTATCTCATATGGATGCCAGTTTGAGTCACCACTGCTCCACTTCCAATCCAGCTCTCTCCAGTGTTGGCAAGTCACAATTAGTCACTTACAGTGGCCTGGGAAAGCAGTAGAAGATGGACCAAGTCGTTAGGCCCCTTCACCCATGTGAGAAACCCAGCAGAAGCTCCTGGCTCTGCTTTTGATGGGCCCAGGCTGTTTGGAGAGTGAACCAGTGGATAGAAGACTTCTCTTTCTCTCCCCCTGTCTCGGCCTCTCTATGACTGTCTTCTTTTCAAATAAAAAAATAAAAAAAAACATAAAAAGAGGAATCAAATCCAATCACCTTTTAAAAAAAATTATCCAGGATACAGGTTTCTAAAATTGTTTTGGTAATTGCCATAGAGTTTTCACTATATATTTTCAATATCCCCAAATTCAATTGAAATAATGTTGTATCATTTCATTGGTAGTATAAGTATCTTATAACAGAATGTTCCCAATTCCTTTCTCCCATCCTGTATACAATTTCCATTGTTCCTGTGAGTTACCAGAAGTTGTATCAACCCAGCCAACTTTTGATATCATCATTTTGAATAAGCATTTTTCTTATAGATCATGTGGAAATAAAGTAAATCTTTTGTTGTAACTTCATTTAACTGTTTTCAAACACTTTTTTTTATGTGATCTGGCATCAAAAAATATGTTGCCCGATGTATCTGATTAATTCATGTTTTTGTTTGTTTGCTTTAATTTTAGAGGTAGGGACGTAGAAAGAACTTATATGCATTGGTTCACTCTACCAAATACCCACAACTGTGAGAGAAGGGTCAGGACTAAAAGTAGGAGCTGTGAACTTAGTCCAGGATACAATATATAAGTGATGGGAACCTATATAAGTGATGGGAACCCAATCACTATAACCTATATAAGTGATGGGAACCCAATAACTGGGCCATCACCACTACTTCCTAGTGTTTTCACTAACAGAAAGCTGGAGTCAGGGGAAAGAGCTGGGGGGATTGAACCCAGCTACTTTAATGTAAAACACAGAAAGAGATCTCCCATCTTCTGGGTCACTCCCCAAAAGGCTATAAAGGCCAGGACTGGGCCATATTGAAGTCAGCAGCCAGGAGATTCATCTGGGTCTCCCACATAGGTGCAGGGTCCCAAATATGTTGGCCTTCTTCCACTGCCTTCGCAAGCCATTAGCAGAGAGCTGGATTGAAAGTGGAATAGCCAGAGGGCTAGTCCTGTGGCGTACTGGATAAAGCTTTTGTCTGCAGTGCCAGCATCGCATATGGGCACCTATTTAGTCCCAGCTGCTCTTCTTCAGCTCCAGCTCTCTGCTAATGGCCTGGGAAAGCAGTAGAAGATTGCCCACATCCTTGGGCTTCTGCATCCACATGGGAGACCCAAAAGAAGCTCCTGGCTTCAGATTGACCCAGCTCCTACCATTGTGGCCATTCTTGAAGTAAAACTGTGGATGGAAGACACCTCTGTGTGTGTGTGTGTGTGTGTGTCCCTCTGCCTTTCAAATAAATAAATAAATCTTTTTTTTTTAAAAAAAAAAGTGAAATATCCGGGATTTGAATTAGTGTCCATGTGGGATGCTGGTGCTCTGGAACAGCTTAACTTAAGGTGCATATAGTATCAACTACATTATTCTGTGTTTTGAGCCATTATTGTTTAATGTAGAGAACATGTGATTTTCTGTATCTGGCTTATTTCAATTGACTTAATGATCTCCAGTTCCATTCATTTTGCAGTAAACAATAATCCATTCTTTTATGGCTGAATTATCTTGGCTATTGTCAGCAGTGTTTATTCAACATGGTAGTGCAGGTAGTTATTTGATATGCTGATTTTGTTTCCTTTTTACCTGGGAATAGAATAGCTATATATTGTAGTAGATTGATTTTTAGTTTTTTTTTTCCTTTTACAAAGGACCATATTGTTGTCCATAATTCCTGTACTAATTTCCATTCCCATTAACAATATATAATGATTTTTTAAAAATCTACATTATAACTGGTCTCCTCCCCTCCTTTTTCTTTGTCTTTTTAGAGTAAGATGTGTGTGTGTGTGTGTGTTTTAAGATTTTATTTATTTCAGAGTTGGAATTTTAGACAGAGAGAGTGAGAAACAGAGAGAAAGGTATTCCATCCACTGGTTCACTCCCCAAATGGCCACAATGGCTGGAGCTGGGCTGATGTGAAGCTAGGAGCCAGGAGCTTCTTCCAGGTCTCCCACATGGGTGCACAGGCCAAAGGACTTAGGCCATCTTCCACTGCTTTCCCAAGCCATAGTAGAGAGCTGGATTGGAAGAGAAGCAGCCAGGACTAGAACCTGTGCCCATCTGAGTTGCTGGCACCGCAGATGGAGGCTTGCCCTACTATACCATGGCATCAACCCTCCCCCCTCAGTATGTTTTGATAGGCATTTCCTTTATGACTAGTGATACTGAGTATTTTTCAACATACTTATTGACCCTTTGTATTTCTTCTGAGAAATATCCAAGCTCTTTTCTAACTCTTAACTGTACTTGGTGTTTTCTGGATATTATCAATGGACTTTAGGTATTGGAATGAGTTTCAGTAGGGTACATTTTGTTTTTTGCAGGCAAATGCTAATTAGTTCCATATGCAGACAAAACCTCTACACATTCGGTTTTCTAGGGAGAAAGCTAGAAGAATTGTGGCAAACAAACATGATATTTATATTTTTAAATGAGACATTTTTTGCACTTGCCCAAGATTACGAGTTTGCTTTTCTACAAAACCAGTTTGAGGGTGATTTTCTAAGTCCATTGCATACCAGTTCCACAACACTTTGTCTGGATATGACTAGATGAAACCAGAAATATCCTCTTGTGTTATAGCTAACTCAATCCCAGATCTTGCTACAGGCTCTGCTTTGTGTTTTCTTAATACTATCTATGGACTTTATGGTTTTGAATGAATTGAAGCAGGGAATATTTTCTTTTGTGGTGGGAAACACTAATTAGTTCCACATGGAGACACAAACTCAACACATTGTTGTTTTCTAGGCAGAAAGCTAGAGCAATTGCTGCAAGCAAACATGATATTTGTGTTTGTATAGATGACATTTTATGCACTTGCCTAAGAAAACACTATGCTTTTCTCCAAAAGCTGGTTGACTGTGATTTTCTGAGTCCATTGCATAACAGTTACACAACACTTTGTCCGGATATGACTGGATGAAACCAGAAATATCCTCTTGTGTTATGGCTAACTCAATCCCAGATCTTGCTACAGCCTCTGTGTTTGTGTTTTCTGGATATTATCAATGGACTTTACGTTTTGGAATGAATTTCAGTAGAGAAAATTTTGTGTTGTGCTGGAAATGCTAATTTGTTCAATATGCAGACCATACATCTACATATTCCTGTTTTCTTGGAGAAATCTAGAGCAATTGTTGTAAACAAACATGATATTTATATTCATAAACATGACTTTTTATCCACTTCACTTAGAAAATGAGTTTGCTTTTCTACAAAACCACTTTGAGGGTGATTTTCTGAGTCCATTGCATACCAGTTGAACAACACTTTGTCTGGATATGACTGGATGAAATCAGAAATATCCTTTTGAGTTATGGCTAACTCAATACCACATCTTGCTACAGGCTCTGCTTTGTATTTTCTTGATAATATCAATGGACTTTATGGTTTTGAATGAATTTAAGCAGGGAATATTTTCTTTTGTGGTGGGAAACACTAATTAGTTCCACATGGAGACACAAACTCAACACATTCGTGTTGTCTAGGGAGAAAGCTAGAGCAATTGTGGCAAAAATCATGATATTTGTGTTTGTATAGATGACATTTTATGCACTTGCCTAAGAAAACACTATGCTTTTCTCCAAAAGCTGGTTGACTGTGACTTTCTGAGTCCATTGCCTACCAGTTCCACAACACTTTGTCCGGATATGACTGGATGAAACCAGAAATATCCTCTAGTTTTATGGCTAACTCAATCCCAGATCTTGCTACAGACTCTGTGTTTGTGTTTTCTCGATATTATCAATGGGCTTTACGTTTAGGAATGAATTTCAATTGGGGACATTTTGTTTTGTGCTGGAAAATGCTAATTAGTTCCATATGCAGAAAAAACTCTACACATTCTTGTTTTCTAGGGAGAAACCTAGACCAGACCAATTGTGGCAAACAAACATGATATTTATATTTCTAAGCATGACATTTTTTGCACTTGCCCAAGGATAGGAATTTGCTTTTCTGCAAAACAAGTGAGAGTGATTTACTGAGTCCATTGCATACCAGTTCCACAACACTTTGTCCGGATATGACTGGATGAAACCAGAAATATCCTCTTGTATTATGGCTTACTGAATCCCACATCTTGCTACAGACTCTGTGTTTCTATTTTCTGGATATTAACAATGGACTTTACGTTTTAGAATGAATTTCAGTAGAGGAAATGTCATTTTGTGCTGGAATTGCTAATTGGTTCCATATTCAGACCAAACGTCTACACATTCGTGTTTTCTAGGAGAAAGCTAGAGCAACTGTTACAAAGAAACCTGATATTTATATTTGTAAACATGACTTTTGATGCACTTGACCAAGAAAATGAGTTTGCTTTTCTCAAAACCAGTGTGACTGTGATATTCTGAGTCCATTGCAAACCAGTTCCACAACACTTTGTCCGGATATGACTGGATGAAACCAGAAATAGCCTCTTGTGTTATGGCTAACTCAGTCCCAGATGTTGCTACAGAATCTGTGTTTGTGTTTTCTGTATATTATCAATGCACTTTATGGTTTTAATGAAATTAAACAGGGAATATTTTCTTTTGTGCTGGGAAACATTAATTAGTTTCACATGGAGACACAAACTCAACACATTCGTATTTTCTAGAAAGAATGCTTGATCAATTCCTGCAATTAAACATGATATTTGTGTTTGTATAGCTGACATTTTATGCACTTGCCTAAGAAAATACTTTGGTTTTCTCCAAAACCAGTTTTAGGGTGATTTTCTGAGTCCTTTGCTTACCAGTTCACAACACTTTGTCCGGATATGACTGGATGAAACCAGAAATATCCTCTTGTGTTATGGCTAATTCACAGACTTTGTGTTTGTGTTTTCATGATATCATCAATGCACTTTACATATTGGAATGAATTTTAGTAGAGGAAATTTCTTTTTGTGCTGGAAATGATAATTGTTTCCATATGCAGACCAATCCTCTACACATTCCTGTTTTCTAGGGAGAAAGCTAGAGCAATTGTTGCAAACAAACCTGATATTTATATTTGTAAACATGACATTTTTTGCACTTTCCCAAGAATATGAGTTTGCTTTTCTTTTTTTATGCAAAAAAATTCCTCCAGCTTTATTTATTTGTACCTAACTCCCTGCCCAATTGCGCATAGCAATTTTTCATGTATGAACTTCTTTTTTATTATTATTAAACTTTTATTTAATGAATATAAATTTCCAAAGTGCAGCTTATGGGTTACAATGGCTTCCCCCCTCCCAAACTTCACTCCCACCCACAACCCTCCCCTTTCCCGCTCCCTCTCCCCTTCCAATCACATCAAGATTCATTTTCAATTCTCTTTATATACAGAAGATCATTTTAATATATATTAGGTAAAGATTTCAACAGTTTGCCCCCATATAGCAACACAAAGTGAAAAAAAATACTGTTGGAGTTCTAGTTATAGCATTAAATAAGAGTGTACAGCACATTAAAGACAGAGATCCTACATAATAGTTTTTTAAATTAATTAATTTTCTATGCCATTTCCAATTTAACACCAGGTTGTTTTTTTCATTTCCAATTCTCTTTATATACAGAAGATCACTTCAGTATATAATTAGTAAAGATCACATCAGTTTGTACCCACGCAGAAACACAAAGTGTAAAAATACTGTTTCAGTACTAGTTATAGCATCACTGCACATTGGACAACACATTAAGGACAGATCCCACATGAGACATAAGTACACAGTGACTTCTGTTGATTTAACAATTTGACACTCCTGTTCATGGCGTCAGTAATCTCCCTAGGCTGTAGTCATGAGTTGTCAAGGCTATGGAAGCCTTTAGGGTTCGCCAACTTTATCTTATTCTGATAGGGTCATAGTCAAAGTGGAAGTTCTCTCCTCCCTTCAGAGAAAGGTACCTCCTTCTTTGATGGCCCCGTTCTTTCCACTGGGATCTCACTCACAGAGATCTTTCATTTAGGTCTTCTTCTTCTTTTTTTCTTTTCCATGGTATCTTGGCTTTCCATGCCTACAATACTCTCATGGGCTCTTCAGCCAGATCTGAATGCCTTAAGGGCTGATTCTGAGGCCAGAGTGTTGTTTAGGACATCTGCCATTCTATGAGTCTGCTGTGTATCCCACTTCCCATGTTGGACCTTTCTCCCCCTTTTTGATTCTATCAATTAGTATTAGCAGACACTTGTCTTGTTTGTGTGATCCCTTTGACTCTTAGACCTATCAGTGTGATCGATTGTGAACTGAAGTTGATCACTTGGACTAGTGAGATGGCATTGGTACATGCCACCTTGACAGGATTGTATTCAAATCCCCTGGCACATTTCTAACTCCACTATTTGCGGCAAGTCCGATTGAGGATGTCCCAAATTGTACATTTCCTCCCTTTCTTTTTCCACTCTTAAGTTTAACAGGGATCACTTTTCAGTTAAAATTTAAACACTTAAGAATAATTGTGTGTTTATTGCAGAGTTCAACAACTAGTACTTGAACAAAAACAATAACAAATAATAAAAAGGATAAAGTATTACATTGTACATCTAGAGTCAGGACAAGAGCTAATCAGGCCATTGTTTCTTATAGTGAGTTTGCTTTTCTACAAAACCAGTTTGAGGGTGATTTTCTGAGTCCATTGCATACTAGTTCCATAACACTTTGTCCGGATATGACTGGATGAAACAAGAAATATCCTCTTTGTTATGCCTAACTCAATCCCAGATCTATTTCCAGGCTCCGCGTTATGTTTTCTTGATATTTTCTATGGACTTTGGTTTTGGAATGAATTTCAGTAGGGGGCATTGGGTTTTTTGCTGGCCAATGCTAATTAGTTCCATATGGAGACAATACCTCTACACATTCGCGATTTCTAGGGTGAAAGCTAGAGCAATTGAAGCAAAAGAACATGAAATTTATATTTGTTAACATGACATTTTTTGGACTTGCCCAAAAATATAGTTTGTTTTTCAACAAAACCATTTTGATGGAGATTTTCTGAATCCATTGCATACCACTTCCACAACACATTGTCCAGATATGACTGGATGAAACCAGAAATATCCTCTTGTGTTATAGCTAACTCAATCCTAGATCTTGCTACAGGCTCTGCTTTGTGTTTTCTGGATATTATCAATGGACTTTATGGTTTTCAATGAAATTAAGCAGGGAATATTTTCTTTTGTGCTGGGAAACACTAATTAGTTCCACATGGAAACACAAACTCAACACATTCACGTTTTCTAGGAAGAAAGCTAGAGCAACTGCTGCAAACAAACAAGATATTTGTGTTTCTATAGATGACATTTTATGCACTTGCCTAAGAAAATACTTTGTTTTTCTCCAAAACCAGTTGGACTGTGATTTTCTGATTCCATTGCATACCAGTTTCACAACACTTTGTCCAGATACTACTGGATGATACCAGAAATATCCTCTTTTGTTAAGGCTAACTCCATCCCAGATCTTGCTACAGGCTCTGTGTTTGTGTTCTGGATATTATCAATGGACTTTACATTTTGGAATGAATTTAAATAGGGGGCATTTCATTTTGTGCTGGAAATGCTAATTGGTTCCATATGCAGACCAAAAGTCTACACATTAGTGTTTTCTAGGGAGAAAGCTAGAGCAATGGTTACAAACATGATATTTATATTTGTAAACATGATATTTTATCCACTTAACCAAGGAAATGAGTTTGCTTTTCTGTAAAACCAGTTGGACTGTGGCTCTCTGAGTCCATTGCATAACAGTTCCACAGCACATTGTCTGGATATGACTGGATGAAACCAGAAATAGCCTCTTGTCTTATGGCTAACTCAATCCCATATCTTGCTACAGACTCTGTGTTTGTGTTTTCTGGATATTATCAATGGACTTTATGATTTGGAATGAATTTCAGTAGGACAAATTTTTTGTGCTGTCAAATGCTAATTAGTTCCATATGCAGACAAAACCTCTACACATTCGTGTTTTCTAGGGAGAAAGATAGATCTGTTGTGGCAAACAAACATGATATTTATATTTGTAAACACGACGTTTTTGCACTAGCCCAAGAATACGAATTTGCTTTTCTGCAAAACCAGTTTGAGGGTGATTTTCTGAGTCCATTGCATACCAGTTCCACAACACTTTGTCCGGATATGACTGGATGAAACCAGAAATAGCCTCTTGTGTTATGGCTAACTCAATTCCAGATATTGCTACAGGCTCTGTGTTTGTGTTTTCTGGATATTATCAATGTACTTTACGTTTTATAATGGTATTCAGTAGAGGAAATTTCATTTTGTGCTGGAAATGCTAATTGGTTCCATATGTAGACCAAACATCTACACTTTTGTGATTTTTAGGAAGAAAGCTACAGCAATTGTTACAAACAAACCTGATATTTATATTTGTAAACATGACTTTTTATCCACTTGACCAAGAAAATGAATTTGTTTTTCTCCAAAACCAGTTTGAGGGTGACTTTCTGATTCCATTGCATACCAGTTCCACAACAGTTTGTGCGGATATGACTGGATGAAACCAGAAATATCCTCTTGTGTTATGGCTGACTGAATCCAGATCTTGCTAGAGGCTCTGGGTTTGTGTTTTCTGGATGTAATCAATGTACTTTTTCTTTTGGAATGAATTTCAGTAGGGGGCATTTTGTTTTGTGCTGGCCAATGCTAATTTTCTCCATATGCAGACAAAACCTAACACATTCCTGTTTTCTAGGGAGAAAGCTACAGCTGTTGTGGCAAACAAACATGATATTTATATTTCTAAACATGATTTGTTATCACTTGACCATGAAAATGAGTTTGCTTTTCACAAAAACCAGTTTGAGGGTGATTTTCTGAGTCCATTGCATACCAGTTCCACAACACTTTATCCCGATATGTCTGGATGAAACCAGAAATATCCTCTTGTGTTATGGCTAACACAATCCCAGATCTTGCCACAGATTCTGTGTTTTTGTTTTCTGGATACTATCAGTGTACTTTAAGTTTTGGAATCAATTTCAGTAGGGGGCATTTAGTTTTGTGATGGCAACTGCTAATTAGTTCCATATGCAGAATAAACTTCTACACATTCGTGTTTTCTAGGGAGAAAGCTAGAGCAATTGTGGCAAAAAAAAACATGATATTTATATTTGTAAACATGACATTTTTTTGCATTTGCCCAAGAATACAAGTTGGCTTTTCTCCAAAACCAGGTTGAGGGTTATTTTCTGAGTCCTTTGCTTACCAGTCCACAACACTTTGTCTGGATATGACTGGATGAAACCAGAAATATTCTCTTGTGTTATGGCTAACTCAATGCCAGATCTTGCTACAGGCTCTCTGTTTGTGTTTTCTTGATATTATCAATGGGCTTTATGTTTTAGAATGAATTTCAGTAGGGGAAATTTCTTTTTGTGCTGGAAATGCTAATTGGATCCATATGCAGACCAAACGTCTACACATTCGTGTTTTCTAGGGAGAAACCTAGAGCAATTGTTGCAAACAAACATGATATTTATATTTGTAAATATGACATTTTTGTACTTCTCCAAGATTATGAGTTTGCTTTTCTACAAAACCACTTTGAGGGTGATTTTCTGAGTCCATTGCATACAAGTTCCACAACACTTTGTGCGGATATGACTGGATGAAACCAGAAATAGCCTCTTGTGTTATGGCTAACTCAATTCCAGATATTGCTACAGGCTCTGTGTTTGTGTTTTCTGTATATGATCAATGGGCTTTAGGTTATAGTATGAATTTCGTTAGAGGAATATTCGTTTTGTGCTGGAAATGCTAATTGGTTCCATATGCAGACCAAATGTCTACACATTCGTGCTTTCTAGGGAGAAAGCTAGATCTGTTGTGGCAAACAAACATGATATTTATATTTGTAAATATGACATTTTTTGTACTTCTCCAAGAGTACAAGCTTGCTTTTCTCAAAAACCACTTTGAGGGTGATTTTCTGAGTCCATTGCATACCAGTTCCACAACACTTTGTGTGGATATGACTGGATGAAACCAGAAATATTCTCTTGTGATATGGGTAACTCAATTCTAGATCTTGCTACAGGCTCTGTGTTTGTGTTTTCTGGATATGATCAATGCACTTTAGGTTAAAGAATGAGTTTCAGTAGAGGAATTTTCATTTTGTGCTGGAAATGCTAATTGGTTCCATATGCAGACCAAACGTCTATACATTCGTGCTTTCTAGGGAGAATCCTATAGCAATTGTTACAAACAAACCTGATATTTATATTTGTAAACATGACATTTTATCCACTTGACCAAGAAAATGAGTTGGCTTTTCTACAAAACCAGTTTGAGGGTGATTTTCTGAGTCCATTGCATACTAGTTCCACAACACGTTGTCCACATATGACTGGATGAACCAGAAATATCCTCTTGAGTTATGACTAGCTCAATCCTAGATCTTGCTACAGACTCTGTGTTTGTGTTTTCTGGATATTATCAATGGACTTTTCATTTGGAATTAATTCCAGTAGGGGATATTTGGTCTTGTGCTGGGTAATGCTAATTAGTTCCATATGGAGAAAAAACCTCTACACATTCGTGTTTTCTTGGCAGAAAGCTAGAGCAATTGCTGGAAACAAACATGATATTTGTCAGTGTATTGATGATATTTTATGCAATTGCCTAAGAAAATACTTTGCTTTTCTCCAAAACCAGTTTGAGGGTGATTTTCTGAGTCCATTGCAAACCAGTTCCACAACACGTTGTCCACATATGACTGGATGAACCAGAAATATCCTCTTGTGTTGTGGCTAACTGAATCCAGATCTTGCTACAAACTCTGTGTTTGTGTTTTCTGGATATTATCAATGGAATTTACATTTTGGAATGAATTTCAGTAGAGGAAATTTCATTTTTCGCTGGAAATGCTAATTGGTTCCATATGCAGACCAAACATATAAACATTCGTGTTTTCTAGGAGAAAGCTACAGCAATTGTTACAAACAAACATGATATTTATATTTGTAAACATGACTTTTTATCACCTGATCAAGAAAATCAGTTTGCTTTTCTCCAAAACCAGGTTGACTGTGATTATCATAGTGCATTGCATACCAGTTCCACAACACTTTGTCCGGATATGACTCGATGAACCCAGAAATATCCTCTTGTATTATGGCTATCTCAATCCAGGGCTGGCTACAGCCTCTGTGTTTGTGTTTTCTGGATATTGTCAATGGACTTTACCTTTTGGTATCAATTTCAGTAGGGAACATCTTGTCTTGTGCTGGCAAATGCTTATTAGTTCCATTTGCAGACAAAACCTCTACACATTCCTGTTTTTTAGGCAGAAAGCTAGAGCAATTGCTGCAAAAAAACAAGATATTTGTGTTTCTATAGATGACATTTTATGTAATTTCCTAAGAAAATACTTTGATTTTCTCCAGAATCTGTTTGACTGTGATTTTCTGAGTCTATTTGGTACCAATTCCACAACACTTTGTCTGGATATGACTGTATGAAACCAGAAATATCCTCTTGTGTTATGGATAACACAATTCCAGATCTTGTTACAGACTGTGTGTTTTTGTTTTCTGGATATTATCAATGAACTTTACCTTTTAGAATGAATTTCAGTAGAGGAAATTTCGTTTTGTGCAGGAAATGCTAACAGATTCCATATGCAGAACAAATGACTACTAATTCACGTTTTCTATGGAGAAATCTAGAGCAATTGTTACAAACATGATATTTATATTTGTAAATATGACATTTTATCCATTTGACAAAGGAAATGAGTTTGCTTTTCTGTAAAACGAGTTTGACTGTGACTATCTGAGTCCATTGCATACAGTTCCACTACACTTTGTCCGGATATGACTGAATGAAACCAGAAATATCCTCTTGTGTTATGGCTAACTCAGTCCCAGATCTTGCTAAAGACTCTGTGTTTTCTGGATATTAACAATGGACTTTATGATTTGGAATGAATATCAGTAGGGGACATTTTGTCTTGTGCTGGCAAATGCTAATTAGTTCCATATGCAGACAAAACCTCTACACATTCGTGTTTTCTAGGGAGAAAGCTAGATCTGTTGTGGCAAACAAACATGATATTTATATTTGTAAACATGACATTTTTTTTGCATTTGCCCAAGAATACAAGTTTGCTTTTCTACAGAACCAGTTTTAGGATGATTTTCTGAGTCCATTGCATACCAGTTCCACAACACTTTGTCTGGATATGACTGGATGAAACCAGAAATATACTCTTGTGTTATGGCTAACTCAATCCCAGATCTTGCTACAGGCTCTGCTTTGTGTTTTCTTGATATTATCAATGGACTTTATGGTTTTGAATGAATTTAAGCAGGGAATATTTTCTTTTGTGCTGGGAAACACTAATTAGTTCCACATGGAGACACAAATTCAACACATTCCTGTTTTCTAGGCAGAAAGCTAGAGCAGTTGCTGCAAACAAACATGATATTTGTGTTTGTATAGATGGCATTTTATGCACTTGCCTAAGAAAATACTTTGTTTTTCTCCAAAACCAGGTTGACTTTGATTATCTGAGTCCATGCATACTAGTTCCACAACTCTTTGACCAGATATGACTGGATGAAACCAGAATTATCCTCTTGTGTTATAGCTAACTCAATCCCATATCTTGCTACTGCCTCTGGTTTGTGTTTTCTGGATATTATCAAGGTACTTTACGTTTTGGAATCAATTTCAGTAGAGGAAATTTTGTTGTGTGCTGGAAATGCTAATTGGTTCCTTATTTAGAACAAAGGTCTACAAATTCCTGTTTTCTAGGGAGAAAGCTAGAGCAGTTGTTACAAAGAAACCTGATTTTTATATTTGTAAACGTGAATTTTTATCCACTTGACCAAGAAAATGAGCAAGCTTTTCTACAAAACATTTTTGCGGGTGATTTTCTGAGTCCATTGCATACCAGTTCCACAACATTTTGTTCGTATATGACTGGATGAACCCAGAAATATCCTCTTGTGTTTTGGCTAACTCAATCCCAATCTTTCTACAGACTCTGTGTTTGTGTTTCCTTGGTGTTATCTATGGACTTTATGGTTTTGAATGAATTTAAGCAAGCGATTTTTGGGGGGGCTTTTGAAACACTAATTAGTTCCACATGGAGACACAAACTCAACACATTCGTGTTTTCTAGGCAGAAAGCTAGAGCTATTGCTGCAAAAAAACATGATATTTGTGTTTCTATAGATGACATTCTGTGCAATTGCCTAAGAAAATACTTTGCTTTTCTCCAGAACCAGTTTGAATGTGATTTTCTGAGTCTATTGGGTACCAGTTACACAACACTTTATCTGAATATGACTGGATGAAACCAGAAATATCCTCTTGTGTTATGGATAACTCAATTCCAAATCTTGCTACAGACTATCTGTTTTTGTTTTCTGGATGTGATCAATGAACTTTACCTTTTAGAATGAATTTCAGTAGAGGAAATTTCGTTTTCTGCTGGAAATAATAATTGCTTCCATATGCAGAACAAATGTCTAACATTCACCTTTTCTATGGAGAAATCTAGAACTATTGTTACAAACAAACATGATATTTATATTTGTAAACATGACTTTTTATCTGCTTTACCTGAAAATGAGTTTGCTTTTCTCCAAAACCAGTTTGACTGTGATTATCTGGGTCCATTGCATACCAATTCCACTAAACTATATCTGGATATGACTGATGAAACCAGAAACATCCTTTTGAATTATGGGTAACTCAATCCCAGATCTTGCTACAGACTCTGTGTTTTCTGGATATTATCAAAGGACTTTACGTTTTGTAATGAATTTCAGTAGGGGATATTTTGTCTTGTGCTGGCAAATGCTAATTAGTTCCATATGCAGACAAAACCTCTACACATTCTTTATTATAGGGAAAAAGCTAGAGCTGTTGTGGCAAAATAAAACATGATATTTATATTGGTAAACATGACATTTTTTGCACTTGCCCAAGAATACGAGTTTGCTTTTCTACAAAACCAGTTTTAGGGTGCTTCTCTGAGTCCATGGCATAATAGTTCCACAACACTTTGTCCGGATATGACTGGATGAAACCAGAAATATTCTCTTGTGATATGGATAACTCAATCCCAAATCTTGCTACAGGCTCTGCTTTGTGTTTTCTTGATATTATCAATGGACTTTATGGTTTTGAAAGAATTTAGGCAGGGAATATTTTATTTTGTGCTTGGAAACACTAATTAGTTCCACATGGAGACACAAACTCAACACATTCGTGTTTTCTAGGCAGAAAGCTAGAACATTTGCTGCAAACATACATGATATTTGTGTTTCTATAGATGACATTTTATGCACATACCTAAGAAAATACTTTGCTTTTCTCCAAAACCAGGTTGACTGTGATTATTTGAGTCCATTGCATACTAGTTCCACAACACTTTGTCTGGATATGACTGGATGAAACCAGAATTATCCTCTTGTGTTATGGCTAACTCAATCCCAGATCTTGCTACTGCCTCTGTGTTTGTGTTTATTGGATATTATCAATGGACTTTACGTTTTGGAATGAATTTCAGTAGAGGAAATTTCCTTTTGTGCTGGAAATGCTAATGATTCCATATTTAGACCAAAGGTCTACACATTCCTGTTTTCTAGAGAGACAGCTAGAGCAATTGTTACAAAGAAACCTGATATTTATATTTGTAAACATGACTTTTTATCCACTTGTCCAAGAAAATGAGTTTGCTTTTCTACAAAACCTGTTTGAGGGTGATTTTCTTTGTCCATTGCATACCAATTCCACTACACTTTAACTGGATATGACTGAATGAAACCAGAAATATCCTCTTGAGTTATGGCTAACTCAATCCCAGATCTTGCTGCAGGCTCTGCTTTGTGTTTTCTTGATATTATCAATGGACTTTATGATTCTAAATGAATTTTAGCAGGAAATTTTTTTTGTTCTTGGAAACACTAATCAGTTCCACATGGAGACACAATCTCAAAACATTCGTGTTTTCTAGGCAGAAAGCTAGAGCAATTGCTGCAAAGAAACATGATATTTGTGTTTGTATAGATGACATTTTATGCACTTCCCTAAAGAAAATACTTTGCTTTTCTCCAAAACCCATTTGACAGTGATTTTCTGAGTCCATTGCATACCAGTTCCACAACACTTTGTCCAGATATGACTGGATGAAACCAGAAATATCCTCTTGTCTTATGGCTAACTCAATCCCAGATCTTGCTACAGACTCTGTGTTTGTGTTTTCTGGATATTATCAATAGACTTTACTTTTTCGAATGAATTTTAGTAGGGGACAGTTTGTTTTGTGCTGGCAAATGCTAATTGGTTCCATAGGCAGACAAAACCTCTACACATTCGTGTTTTCTAGGGAGAAACCTAGAGCAATTGCGGCAAACGCACATGATATTTATATAGGTAAACGTGCTATTTTTTGCAAATATCCTAGAACACAAGTTTGCTTTTCTACAAAACCTGTTTGAGGGTGATTTTCTGTGTTCATTGCATACCAGTTCCACAACCTTTTGTCCGGATATGACTGGATGAAACCAAAAATATCCTCTTGTGCTATGGCTAACTGAATCCCAGATCTTGCGACAGGCTCTGCTTTATGTTTTTCTTTTTATATTATCATGGATTTTATGGTTTTGGATATATTGAAACATGAATTTTTTGGGGGGAAGTGGAAACACTAATGAGTTCCCAATGGAGACACAAACTCAACACATTCGTGTTTTCTAGGCAGAATCTAGAGCAATTGCTGCAAAGAAACATGATATTTGTGTTTGTATAGATGACATTTTATGCACTTGCCTAAGAAAATACTTTGCTTTTCTCCAAAACCAGTTTCACTGTGGTTATCTGAGTCCATTGCATACCAGTTCCACAAAATTTTGTCCAGATATGACTGGATGAAACCAGAAATATCCTCTTGTGTTATGGCTAACTCAGTCCCAGATCTTGCTAAAGACTATGTGTTTTCTGCATATTATCAAAGGACTTTACATTTTGTAATGAATTTCAGTAGGGGACATTTTGTCTTGTGCTGGCAAATGCTAATTAGTTATGCAGAGAAAACCTGTTCACATTCTTGTTTTCTAGGGAGAAAGCTAGAGCAATTGTTACAAAGAAACCTGATATTTATATTTGTAAACATGACATTTTTTGCACTTGCCCAAGAATACAAGTTTGTTTTTCTACAGAACCAGTTTGAGGGTGATTTTCTGAGTCCATTGCATACCAGTTCCACAACACTTTGTCTGGATATGACAGTATGAAACCAGAAATATCCTCTTCTGTTATCACTAACTCAATCCCAGAAGTTGCTACAGGCTCTGCTTTGGGTTTTCTTGATATTATCAATGGACTTTATGGTTTTGAATGAATTTAAGCAGGGAATATTTCCTTTTGTGCTGGGAAACACTAATTAGTTCCACCTGGAGACACAAACTCAACACATTCGTGTTTTCTAGGCAGAAAGCTAGAGCAGTTGCTGCAAACAAACATATTTGTGTTTGTATAGATGACATTTTATGCATTTGCCTAAGAGAATACTTTGCTTTTCTCCAAAACCAGTTTGATGGTTATTTTCTGAGTCCATTGCATACCAGTCCACAACACTTTGTCCGGATATGACTGGATGAAACCAGAAATATCCTCTTGTGTTATGGCTAACTCAATCCCAGATCTTGCTACAGACTCTGTGTTTGTTTTTTTCTGGATATTATCAATGGACTTTACATTTTGGAATGAATTTCACTAGTGGACATTTTGTTTTGTGATGGGGGCCAGCCGTATCTGTCGAACGGAACCTGAAGGAGGGATTGGGAATGAAAAGAGGGACAAGGGCACAGAGAATGGAGCCAAGACAAAAGTCTGATCAAGGCTCATTTATTCCAGCATCTCAGCGATATTTTATACATAACCAGCTGCAGCTCAAGGCAACACAGAAGTGAACAACACAGGCAAGCAAGTTATCAGGCTTTCTGCAACACAATCATAACATAGTTAATTTTGGCGGAGTGTTCTTGTTTGATCATTCTCCTGGAGCATGGGAATAGGTGACTTTTTTTTCCTCCCAGGAATTCCACAAGCCAAAACTGACCTTGACTTGTCTATGACTTGTTTATGGGATGCCTACATCTCCCCCTTTTTTATTTAATTGAGAATGGCCTCTGTCTTAGGTTGCCCTCAGTCATCTCTGTCCTTACCCGTCATCGGTAACTCTGGCAGCTTGGGCTAGAGCCCTGTCTTAGGTTGGTACAGGATGTTGAGCGTCTTACCCGTCTCTGAGTACCATTCCAGCCCAACATTAGGTGAGAGATGAAACATGCAGCCAAATATCAATTATTTTTTATTACAAAGGAGGTTTGGTATGAAGTTTTAAATGATGAATGTCAGTCCATACAGACTGTAGCGAAGTCAGCATAAAATGCAGAACACACGGAAAACATCCCATACAAAGTAGGAAGAGCAGTAACAGTCCAGCCAGGATTAATAACAAATGAATCCATTGAAACCCTCCAAATGTTATGGGGTTAGTAATAAACATATGTTGCATTTCAGTCTTAAGTTTATCAATGACAGACTCTATATATGGCACATTGTTAGTAATGTTAAAACAACATCCCCCAGGTACAGAATTACAGTTATATGATCTTTTAACAGAAAGTAATTGATAGCTGCGCAGTTTAAAAGTACTCCTGAATGAACTTGATCCAATTCTTCAGCTATATTGGACAGTGCAGTAGCAGTAAGATTAATTGTTCTAGTCACTAGGCATGCAAGCCTTTGCAGTCCACGGTTATTTCCAAAAGCCAGTCCAGGAACACCGACTATGGATACAGCCATGGCAAGGGCAGTGTCTTCTCCTATTAGGATGACGTTGCCATTGCAATTCTCAGGTAATGCATGCCACTGTCGTGTCTTTGGAAATACAGATGTCAACATCGGGACTACACGGCCAAGGGAACAGTTGCAGAAATCATCAGGGGCTAACGATGTAAAGGCATATTGGCTACATAAAAAAACCCATCCCTAAGGAGCCTGTGTCCCATTCAACAAATGAAATTCCCTGTAGTTAGTGCGGTTGAGTTGCCATGGTACAGTAAATAGTAAGCAAGTAACATTATCTATTTCAAGGGAAGTTATATTAAGGCCTGTTATATTAGTAAACTCCTCCCTAGAGGAGGGTATCCCTATAAGATTATTGGTAAGAAGACGGGAAGGAGAATCAGCTGTATTAACACAAAAAGAAGAAGTGTTAGTTGTTGTGGCCAAGTGCAACCAAAAATTGCTAGATTCAATAGAAACCGAAGCATTAACAAAGTTACATTGACAGTTCCATTAAGGACATCATTAGGGGAGTTCTTTTTTCCAAAATTGACAAGAATATACCCCTGCATCTGATAAAATGGCCAATTTTGTTATACTAAAATCAGTATTTTTTCTCTTTGATTGATCGGTCATATTGGACCACCCACGGGTTATGTTCTTTCCAACACGAAACACAGTTTGATTGTTATGTACCCACTGCACAAACCCTGCTTGGCCAGTCCCATTAGGATACACACAAGAACAATTTAAAATCACTGGAGCACCCACAGAGACAGTAACATTGGCCTGGTTTGTGGATAAATGACAGGATTCATTCATCTTCAGAAAAATTCCGATCGTTAGTAACGTCCCAAGGAGCACCATCAGGGGGCGTCGCTGGGAGGGTATCCACCTGTCGCACCAACCGCTCCGGAAGCCATCGCACTGCATCATCCTTTTGGGAAAAAACAGAAACATGCCCTCGTCCCCATACCAGTACCGGATCAGGTCCATTCCACTGATTGGTGATAGGATCTCTCCATTTCACCATTGCTCTTTTTGCCCCTGTTTGTGGATGCCAGTGTCGATCAGCTGCAGAACGACCATCTTTGTCCAATTTAGAATAAATAAAGCATTTGAAAGCCATTTATTAGGAGAATGGGCAGAAACTCCATACTCCCCCTGTTTTATTTTATTTAAATATTGTTTTAAAGTGTTATGTGCACGTTCAACAATGCCTTGGCCTTGGGGATTATAGGGAATGCCAGTAACATGAGATATAGAAAGTTTTAAAAGAAGCAGAAATATAAGCAGGTCCATTATCTGTTTTAATCTGTTTTGGAGTTCCTAGGGAAGCAAAAGCTTGCAGGCAGTGGGTGATGACATGTTTTGTAGCTTCACCTGTATGTAAGGAAGCAAAAATAAATCCAGAACAGGTATCAACGGACACACACACACACACACACACACACACACATATATATATATATATATATATATATATATATATATATATATTTGTTTGTTTGTTTACCAAATTCCAGGAAATGGGTGATATCCATCTGCCACAGTTGATTGGGAAACAGACAACGAGGGTTAATGCCATAATGAGGTACTGGTAACAGGATGGAGCAAGTAGAACAAGATTTTACAATTTGTCGAGCCTGTTCTTGAGTAATTTTGTGTTTCAAACACAGTGTATGAGCATTTAAATGATGTAAAGCATGATCTTTTGTAGCTGTCTCAATAGAATATACGCGCAAAGCAGCATCCGCTAAACGATTACCTTCTACTAAAGGCCCAGGGAGATTAGAATGTGCTCGGATATGACCTATAAAAAAAAGGGCAGGTACGTTGTTGAATGATAGTGCATATGCGAGAAAACAAAGGAGAAGCAGCAGAGGACTCAGGAAAAAATGAACAAGTTTCTAATTGAGGTACTGATAAGAACACATATTTGCTATCGGTGTATATGTTAACCGCTACATTCAAGGTAGACTGTAATGCAAACGCAACAGCAGCTAATTCCACTAGCTATGGAGAAGAAAAAGGGGTGTTAATAACTGTACAGTGACCGTCACGAATTACAGAAGCTTGACCAGTGTTGGAACCGTCGGTAAATATCAAGGCAGCATTTTCTAAAGGCTGAAAGCTGGTATTTTGCGGGAACACACAGGGATGTTGTCGTAAAAACTGCAATACTTTATCTGCTGGATAATTATTATGAACTTGTCCTGAAAAAGAAGCTAATGCAAGAGGCCAATCTTCGGTGAAAGATAGAAGCCACATAAGCTGTTTGTTAGTATATGGTTGACATATGCATGTCGGCTCTATTCCAAATATTTTTCTACATTCTAATCTCCCTTTAGCTATAATCTCAGCTATTGCATTATAATATGGTACAACATTCTTTTTAGGAGTAGCTTGTAAATATATCCAAAGTAAAGGAGCCTCTTGCCACAACAAAGCGGTGGGTAAATAGTCTGTAACCAAAATAATAAGAATTAAAGGCTGATGATAGTCAAAACTCTGAGATAAGGCTTGTTGTACTTTTTCTAAAGCCAGCCGTGCTGCGGGAGTAAGCACTCCTTGGGAGGTGGGGGAACTATCTCCCTTTAGAATATCAAATAAAGGTTTAAGGTCTCCTGTTGTGAGGCGGAGATGAGGACGAAGCCAATTAATACCTCCTAGAAGTTTTTGAAAATCATTTAAAGTCCGTAAAGAATCCAATCACAAAGTGACTTTCTGTGGAAGTATTTTTCGTGGGTATAATTGGAAGCCTAGATATTGATAAGGATATTGAAATTGCATTTTTTCAGGGGCTACAATAAAACCAAAGGTAGATAACTGCTCTTTCATTTCTGCCAGACATTGCATCACCAAAAATTCCTCAGGTCAAGCTATCAAAATATCATCCATATAATGTATAATATATAAACTACTGTATGTCTTACGAATTATTTTGAGAGCGGCAGCAATGAATTGTTGACACAGCGTAGGGCTATTAGCCATCCCTTGGGGCAGAACTCTCCATTGATATCTTTTCATGGGCTCTTTAAAATTTACCGATGGAACACTGAAAGCAAATCGGGGACAATCTTCTGGATGTAAAGGTATTGTATAAAAACAATCTTTTAAATCTATTATTGCAATATAAGAGTCTTTTGGAATTGCAGTAGGCAACGGTAGACCCGGTTGTAAAGCCCCCATAACTTCCATAGTAGCATTAACTGCCCTAAGGTCCTGAAGCAACCGCCATCTCCCAGATTTCTTTTTGATAACAAAAATAGGACTATTCCAAGGAGAATTAGAAGGAACTATATGTCCTGCCGTTAATTGTTCTTCCACCAATATCTGTGCAGCATTTATCTTTTCCTGCTGTAAAGGCCACTGATCCACCCACACGGGAGCATCTGATTGCCATTTTATTTTTTCCGCATGGGGCACAGGCTGATCAGTGGCCATCAAGGGAAACCTAAGCCCCTTCGGTCATGATTAACAGTTAAAGTAATTGGAGATGTGATGCCTTGTTGTTTGCCTAAACCTCTGCCCGGCAGGTGGCCCTGTTGAAGCATATTAGCAGTAACAATTTCATTTGGACTACACATTAAAGCCCCCATTTGTGTTAAAACATCTCATCCCCAAAGGTTAACGGGCAGCCCTTCTAAAATATATGGTTGAAATGTGCCTGTATTGCCTGCTTCATCTTCCCATTGTAACAACTCTGAACTTTTTTCTAGTCCCTGACTCTGACCAATACCTCATAATTGAGTCATGGTAATTTCCTTTTTCCAATTCGTGGGCCAGTTTGCTGCTGAAATAATGGAGACATCAGCTCCAGTATCCAAAAGCCCTTAAATAATTTTCCATTTAGCTTTAAGGAAAATACTGGTCGGTCCTTAGTTATAGGTTGTATCCAATAAGCATCAGAAGATCCAAAACCTTTATTCCCTCTTTTATTTGAAAAGAATTTACCAATTGGAGATAAGGGGAGCAAAATCAATTGAGCAATACGCTGTCCTGGAGTTAAGGTTACAATTACATTATTGGCTTGAGCCATAACTCTTATTTCACCAGTAAAGTCAGCATCTATAACCCCAGGAAAAACTTGCAATCCTTTCATAGTTGTACTACTTCTGCCCAGTAGAAGGCCAAAAAAACCGGTTGGCAAAGGACCATAAATTCCAGTAGGAAGGGCTTGTGGACCCATTTCAGGGGTTAATACTGTATAGGAGGTGGCACTGAGGTCCAGTCCTGCACTTCCCTCTGTGGCTCTCTGGAGGGAATTGATGGATTTAGGGTGTTTTGCTGAGGAAAAAATGTCATGGCCCCAAAAATTTGTTGGGTGTTCTGGTTCGGGGCCTGGGGCGAGCCCCTCTTCTAGTTTCCCAAATTAGCATCAATAAGAGGTCTGCCTTTTTTATCCATTTTTGATCGGCACTCATTAGCCCAATGTTTTCCTCTTTTACATTTTGGGCACATACCCGGTGAAGGTCTCCCTCTATTATTATTATTTTGGGGACAGTCTCTATGCATGTGACCCTTTTTTCCACATCTAAAACACCCCTTTTTATCAGTTATCATCCTTCGGGCTGACTCCTGCAATGACATCCCCTGCAAGGCAGCAGCCATTGCTATACCCTGCATATAAGATGGACCAATATCTGCACAGATCTTAATGTATCCATCTAAATCAGTTCTCTTTCTATAAGGTCGAATAGCCTGTTTGCACGACACGTTAGCGTTCTCATATGCTAACTGCGTTACAAAATCCAATCCTGCCTGGGGATCACCAAATATCTTTCCCGCCACCTGTAGCAACCAGTTGACAAACTCTGAGTATGGTTCATCAGGGCCTTGGACAGTCTTTGACAAGGATTCACCCATTTTTTCTCCCTTTGTGGGCAAGATATTCCAAGCTCGTTGTGCAGTGGCCGCAGTTTGCTGAAAAACAGCAATCGGTTGTCTTATCTGCTGCTGAATACCCTCATATGCACCTTCCCCTGCTAACATGTCAAAATCCCAATCACCATTTCCTCCTTGTGCATTTAACTTGGCTGTACACTGGCACTGGTCAAAAAACTCAGCTCTCCACAATAAATAATCTCCTCCTGACAAGCATGCACAGGCAATAGTTTTCCAGTCTGCGGGAGCCAGCACAGTTTGAGCAAGACTATCAAGCAATGTTTGAATGTAGGGAGCAGTAGGGCCATAGGCATCACAGGCAGCTTTTAAGTCTTTTAAAATTTTAAATGGAACAGGGTGATGTCTTCTCATGGCCTGCCCTGTTCCATAAATTCTTCTACTGGGAAAGCCCCTAAGAGCTGATCAGCCCCCGGTTCTCCTCTTTGGGCAGCCTCACGTATCACTTGTTCTACACCTTTTTCGGGATACAATGAGTTATTAACCCCTGATTTTTGAGAGGCAGAAAAGGAAGGCTTTATGAACTGAGATTGTTGAGTTATCTGTTGTTTTAATTCAAGTATCTCATTTTGTAATTGCGACAGCTCCAAAGGAGGAGCCAATGGAAAAGAAGGTTCCTCTTTCCTAGGACTCTAGGGAGGCTCGTACACTTCCTCATCGCCTATCTGGGAAAACTGGCTCTAAGCCTCTTCTATTTTTTCCTGTAGAAAACTTACAGCACCCTGAGGTAGTGTTTTATCCTTTTGCTGTGCTAGAGTCTCCTTAATAAGAGACCATAGAGAAAATGTAACTACCGGCAGAGATTCTGGCCCATTTTTTTGTAAATGCTCATTTAAGTCTTTTCCGAGCAAATCCCAATGTTGCTCATCCACTACCCCCTCTTCTGCGAACCAAGGACTAACTGTTTCTATAGCATCAATGAACTGTTCTATGGCTCGCTTTTTTAACCCTATTCCCTGCGTCTGCAATAATGTTTTTACAGCCTTTATCACGGCTTGCTTACCTTGTGCTTGTCCCATAATTGCCCCTTTCACACCTATCCGGAGGCAAGCGGTATTGGGTACTTACCGTCTTCCTCTCATTATTCTGCTGTCGCCGTGACCTTTCTGGTGGGGTTCCTCACTTCTGTCCCTCGTATTCAGGTCTCTGTTCGGGCGCCACCTGATGCGGGCCAGCCGCACCTGTCGAATGGAACCTGAAGGAGGGATTGGGAATGAAAAGAGGGACAAGGGCACAGAGAATGGAGCCAAGACAAAAGTCTGATCAAGGCTCATTTATTCCAGCATCTCAGCGATATTTTATACATAACCAGCTGCAGCTCAAGGCAACACAGAAGTGAACAACACAGGCAAGCAAGTTATCAGGCTTTCTGCAAAACAATCATAACATAGTTAATTTTGGCGGAGTGTTCTTGTTTGATCATTCTCCTGGAGCATGGGAATAGGTGACTTTTTTTTCCTCCCAGGAATTCCACAAGCCAAAACTGACCTTGACTTGTCTATGACTTGTTTATGGGCTGCCTACAGTTTTGTGCTGCAAATGCTAATTAGTTCCATATGCAGACAAAACCTCTACACATTAATGTTTTCTCGGGAGAAAGCTAGAGCAATTGTGGCAAACAAACAAGATATTTATATTGTTAAACATGACATTTTTTGCACTTGCCGAAGAATACAAGTTTGCTTTTCTACAAAACCAGTTTGAGGGTGATTTTCTGAGTCCATTGCATACCAGTTCCACAACACTTTGTCCCGATATGACTGGATGAAACCAGAAATATCCTCTTGTGTTATGGCTAACTGAATCCCGGATCTTGCTACAGCCTCTGTATCTGTGTTTTCTGGATAGTATCAATGGACTGTTCATTTTGGAATGAATTTCAGTAGGGTGCAGTTTGTTTTGTGCTGGCAAATGCTAATTGGTTCCATATGCAGACAAAACCTCTACACATTCGTGTTCTCTAGGGAGAAACCTAGAGCAATTGTGGCAAACAAAGTTGATATTTATATTGTAAACATGACATTTTTTGTACTTGCCCAAGAATACGAGTTGGCTTTTCTTCAAAATCTGTTTGAGGGTGATTTTCTGAGTCCATCGCATACCACTTCCACAACACTTTGTCCGGATATGACTGGATGAAACCAGAAATATCCTCTTGTGTTATGGCTAACTCAATCCCAGATCTTGCTACAGACTCTGTGTTAGTCTTTTCTGGATATTATCCATGCACTTTACGTTTTGGAATCAATTTCACTAGCGGGCATTTTGTTTTGTGCTGCAAATGCTAATTAGTTCCATATGCAGACCGAACCTCTACACATTCATGTTTCTAGGGAGAAAGCTAGAGCAATTGTTGCAAACAAACATGATATTTATATTTGTAAACATGTCAATTTTTGCACTTGCCCAAGAATACGAGTTTGGTTTTCTCCAAACCAGTTTGAGGGTGATTTTCTGAGTCCATTGCAAACCAGTTCCACAACACTTTGTCTGGATATGACTGGATGAAACCTGAAATATCCTCTTGTGTTATGGATAACTCAATCACAGATCTTGCTACAGAATCTGTGTTTCTGTTTTCTGGATATTATCTCTGCAGTTTATGGTTTGGAATGAAATTAAGCAGGGAATATTTTCTTTTTTGCTGGGAAACACTAATAAGTTTCACATGGAGACACAAACTCAACACATTCGTGTTTTCTAGAAAGAATGCTAGAGGAATTCCTGCAAATAACATATTTGTGTTTGTATAGATGACATTTTATCCACTTTCCTATGAAAATACTTTGGTTTTCTCCAAAACCAGTTTGAGGGTGGTTTCTGAGTCCATTGCAAACCAGTTCCACAACACTTTGTCTGGATATGACTGGATGAAACCTGAAATATCCTCTTGTGTTATGGATAACTCAATCACAGATCTTGCTACAGAATCTGTGTTTCTGTTTTCTGGATATTATCTCTGCACTTTATGGTTTGGAATGAAATTAAACAGGGAATTTTTTTTTGCTGGGAAACACTAATAAGTTTCACATGGAGACACAAACTCAACACATTCGTGTTTTCTAGAAAGAATGCTAGAGGAATTCCTGCAAATAACATATTTGTGTTTGTATAGATGACATTTTATCCACTTTCCTATGAAAATACTTTGGTTTTCTCCAAAACCAGTTTGAGGGTGGTTTCTGAGTCCATTTCATACCAGTTCCACAACACTTTGTCCAGATATGACTGGATGAAACCAGAAATATCCTCTTTGTTCTGGCTAATTCAATCCAAGATCTTACTACAGACTTTGTGTCTGTGTTTTCTTGATATTATCAATGCACTTTACATATTGGAATGAATTTCAGTAGAGGAAATTTCTTTTTGTGCTGGAAATGCTAATTGGTTCCATATGAAGAATAAAATGTCTACACATTCCTGATTTCTAGGGAGAATGCTAGAGCAATTGTTGCAAACAAATCAGATATTTATATTGTAACATGATTTTTTATCCACTTGACCAAGAAAATGAGTTTGTTTTTCTCCAAAACCAGGTTGACTGTGATTATCTGAGTCCATTGCATACCAGTTCCATAACACTTTGTCCCGATATGAATGGATGAAACCAGAAATATCCACTTTGTTATGGCTAACTTAATGCCAGATTTTGCTACAGGCTCCACTTTATGTTTTCTAGATATTTTCAATGGACTTTACGTTTTGGAATGAATTTTCATAGGGGATATTTTGATTTGTTCTGAAAAATGCCGATTAGTTCCACATGGAGACATAAACAAAACACATTCGTGTTTTCTAGGCAGAAAGCTAGAACAGTTGCTGAAAACAAATTTGAAATTTGTGTTTGTATAGATGACATTGTATGGACTTGCCGAAGAAAATACTTTGCTTTTTTCCAAAACCAGTTTGACTGTGATTTTTTGAGTCCACTGCATACAAGTTCCACAACACTTTGTCCGGATGTGACTGGATGAAACCAGAAATATCCTCTTGTGTTTTGGCTAACTCAATCCCAAATCTTGCTACAGACTCTGTGTTTGTGTTTCCTTGATATTATCTATGGACTTTATGGTTTTGAATGAATTTAAGCAGGGAATATTTTGTGCGGGGAAATTCTAATTAGTTCCACATGTAGATACAAACTCAATACATTCTTGTTTTCCAGGCAGAAAGCTAGAGCAATTGCTGCAAGCAAACATGATATTTGTGTTTCTATAGATGACATTTTATGCACTTGCCTAAGAAAATACTTTCTTTCCTCCAAAACCAATTTGACTGTGATTTTCTGAGTCCATTGCATACCAGTTCCAAAACACTTTGTCTGGATATGACTGAATGAAACCAGAAATATCCTCTTGTGTTATCGCTAACTCCATCCCAGATCTTGCTACAGCCTCTGTGTTTGTGTTTTCTGGATATTATCAATGGACTTTACGTTTTGGAATGAATTTCAAATGGAGGCATTTCTTTTGTGATGGAAATGCTAATTGGTTCCACATGCAGACCAAAAGTCTACACATTAGTGTTTTCTATGGAGAAAGCTAGAGCAATTGTTACAACAAACATGATATTTATATTTGTAAATATGACATTTTATCCACTGGACGAAGGAAATGAGTTTGCTTTTCTGTAAAACGAGTTTGACTGTGACTATCTGAGTCCATTGCATACCAGTTCCACAACACTTTGTCTGGATATGACTGGATGAAACCAGAAATATCCTCTTGTGTTGTGGCTAACTCAATCCCAGATCTTGCTACAGACTCTGTGTTTGTGTTTTCTGGATATTATCAAGGGACGTTATGATTTGGAATGAATTTCAGTAGGGCAAATTGTTTTGTGCTGCTAAATGCTAATTAATTCCATATGGAGTCAAAACCTCTACACATTTGTGTTTTCTAGGGAGAAACCTAGAGCTGTTGTGGCAAACAAACATGATATTTATATTTGTAAACATGACATTTTTTGCACTTGTCCAAGAATATGAGTTGCTTTTCTACAAAACCAGTTTTAGGATGATTTTCTGAGTCCATTGCATACCAGTTCCACAACACTTTGTCCGGATATGACTGGATGAAACCAGAAATATCCTCTTGAGTTATGGCTAACTCAGTCCCAGATCATGCCACAGGCTCTGCTTTGTGTTTTGTTGATATTATCAATGGACTTTAGGGTTTCGAATGAATTGAAGCAGGGAATATTTTCTTTTGTGTGGGGAAACGCTAATTAGTTCCACATGGAGAAACAAACTCAACACATTCTTGTTTTCTAGGCAGAAACTAGAGCAATTGCTGCAAACAAACATGATATTTGTGTTTGTATAGATGACATTTTATGCACTTGCCTAAGAAAATACTTTGCTTTTCTCCAGAAGCAGTTTGACTGTGATTTTCTGAGTCCATTGCATACGAGTTCCAGAACACTTTGTCTGGATATGACTGCATGAAACCAGAAATATCCTCTTGAGTTATGGCTAACTCAATGCCAGTTCTTGCTGCAGGCTCTGCTTTCTGTTTGTTGATATTTTCAATGGACTTTATGGTTTTGAATGAATTTAAGTAGGGAATATTTTCTTTTGTGCTGGTAAACACTAATTAGTTCCACATGGAGACACCAACCCAACACATTCCTGTTTTCTAGGGAGAAAGCTAGAGGAATTTTGGCATACAAACATGATATTTATACTTGTAAACATGATATTTTTGCACTTGCCCAAGAATACACGTTGCTTTTCTCAAAAACCAGTTTGTGATTTTCTGAGTCCATTGCATACCACTTCTACAACACTTTGTCTGGATATGACTGGATGAATCCAGAAATATCCTCTTGTGTTATGTCTAACTCAATCCCAGATCTTGGTACTGATGCTGTGTTTGTGATTTCTGGATATTCTCAATGGACTTTATTGTTTTGAATGAATTTAAGCAGGGGATATTTTCTTTTGTGCGGGGAAACACTAATTAGTTCCCCATGTAGACACAAACTAAACACATCCGTTTTTTCTAGAAGAAAGCCTGAAAAACTGCTGCCAACATGATATTTGTGTTTGTATAGATGACATTTTATGCACTTCCCTAAGAAAATACTTTGCTTTTCTCCATCCAGTTTGAGGGTGATTTTCTGAGTCCATTGCATACCAGTTCCACAACACTTTTTCTGGATATGACTGGATGAAACCAGAAATATCCTCTTGTGTTATGGCTAACTGAACCCCAGATCTTGCTACAGCCTCTGTATCTGTGTTTTCTGGATAGTATCAACGGACTTTATGTTTTAGAATGAGTTTCAGTAGAGGAAATATCCTTTTGTGCTGAAAATGCTAATTGGTTCCATATGCAGACAAAACCTCTACATATTTGTGTTTTCTAGGGAGAAACCTCGAGCAATTGTGGCAAACAAACATGATATTTATATTTGTAAACATGACTTTTTTTGCACTTGCCCAAGAATATGAGTTTACTTTTCTACAAAACCAGTTTGAGGGTGATTTTCTGAGTCCATTGCATACATTTTGTGCAATTCTTTGTCCGGATATGACTGGATGAAACCGGAAATATCCACTTCTGTTATGGCTAACTCAATCCCAGATCGTGCTACAAACTCTGTTTTTGTGTTTTCTGTATATATCAATGGACTTTACCTTTTGGAATGAATTTCAGTAGAGGATATTTTTATTTTGCTCTGGCAAATGCTAATTAGTTCCATATGCAGACAAAACCTCTACACTTTCGTGTTTTCTAGGGAGAAAGCTAGAGCTGTTGTGGCAAAGAAACTTGATATTTTTATTTGTAAACATGACTTTTTATCCACTTGCCCAAGAAAACATGTTTACTTTTCTCCAAAACTAGTTTGAATGTGATTTTCTGAGTCCATTGCATACGAGTTCCACAACACTTCGTCCAGATATGACTGGATGAAACTAGAAATATCCGGTTGTGTAGTGCAAAACTGAATCCCATATCTTGCTACACCTCTCTGTTTGTGTTTTCTGGATATTATCAATGGACTTTATGATTTGGAATGAATTTTAGCAGGGAACATTTTTTTTGTTCTGGCAAACACTATTTGGTTCCATAAGAAGAAAAATCCTCTGCAGATTCTGTTTTCTAGGGAGAAATCAGAGCTACTGCAGGAAACAAACAGGATATTTATATTTGTACGCATGACATTTTATCCACTTGCACAAAAAAAAGCATTTGCTTCTCTCCAAAACCAGTTTGACTGTGATTTTTCTGTTCGATTGCATACGAGTTCCACAATGCTTTGTGTGGATATGACTGGATCAAACCAGAAATATTCGCTTCTGTTATGGCTAACTCAATCCCTGATCGTGCTACACCCTCTGTGTTTGTGTCTTCTTGATATTTACATGCAGTTTACGGTTTGGAATGAATTTCAGTAGGGGACATTTTGTTTTGAGCTGGTAAATGCTAATTGGTTCCATATGCAAACAAAACCTCTGAACTTTCGTGTTTTCTAGGGAGAAAGCTAGAGCAACTGCAGCAAGCAAACTTGATATTTATATTTCTAGCATGACATTTTATCCACTTGCCCAAGAAAACAAGTTTGCTTTTCTCCAAAACCAGTTTGAATGTGATTTTCTGAGTCCATTGCATACTGGTTCCACAACACTTTGTCCAGATATGACTGGATGAAACCAGAAATATCTGGTTGTGTAGTGCAAAACTGAATCCCATATTCAGCTACAGCCTCTGTGTTTGTGTTTCTGGATATTATCAATGGAATTTACGGTTTGGAATGAATTTTAGAAGGGAACATTTTTTTTTCTGGCAAAAGCTATTTGGTTCCACAAGAAGAAAAAACCTCTGCAGATTCTGTTTTCTAGTGAGAAATTAGAGCTACTTCATGAAACAAACAGGATATTTATATTTGTACGCATGACATTTTATCCACTTGACCAAGAAAAAGACTTTTTTTTAAACTTTTGTTTAATGAATATAAATTTCCAGTGTACAGCTTATGGATTACAATGGCTTCCTCCTGCCATAACTTCCCTCCCACCCGCAACCCTCCCCTCTCCCGCTCCCTTTCCCCTTCCATTTACATCAAGATTCATTTTCAATTCTCTTTATATACAGAAGATCAATTTAGTATAAAGATTGCAACAGTTTGCACCCACATAGAAACACAAAGTGAAACATACTGTTGGAGTACTAGTTATAGCATTAAATCAAAATGTACAGCACATTAAGGACAGAGATCCCACATGAGGAGCAAGTGCACAGTAGCTCCTGTTGTTGACCCAACAAATTGACACTCTAGTTTATGGCGCCAGTAACCACCCTAGGTTGTCGTCATGAGTTGCCAAGGCTATGGAAGCCTTCCAAGTTTGCCGACTCTGCTCATATTTAGACAAGGTCATAAAAGACAGAGTGAGGATAGTAACCAATGATCCTAAGAATGGCATTTACCAGGTTTGAACAATTATACAGCATTAAGTGGGGAAGAGGACCATCAGTACACACAGGTTGGGAGTAGAGCCATTGGTGGTAGAGTAGAGGTTATGATTACAAAGGAATGAGGCCCAAGTGCACTAGACAGGGACTAGAACAAAGGACAGAGTCTTTATTAGAGGAGCTAAGAAAGGTGCTGTCTAAGCTACAATTAAGTTTTCTGATTGAGAGGCAAATAGAACCTGATAGGAGGGGCTTGATTATAATCTGGTGGGCTTTAGGCCTTGTAAGTTAAGAGGCCCAGACCTATCTATCTCTTCACATGGGGTATATCCTAAGGGAGGTGTGAACCTCCTAGGGGAAGGCACTCTGTTGACTTTCATTACTTGGCTGGCCTGGGAGGAGAGCTGGCCAGGTAAAGGCAGGGGGCATCTCTAACAAGAAATTTACAGTTCTGCCTGCAATGTTGCTGACCCTACTTGGCCCTCCCCTCAGCTGCAGTGGTCAGGTTGGAAGCTGGGCTGAGTGAGGGGCTTTTCAGCTTAGAGCCAATAAGATCTGTGGCTCTGACCTGGGCATCCTTCGACTCCAGGGCAGGTCCATTTCCAGTGATCCAACTCTTGGCAGAGCTGCCAGGGCTCTTCACAAGCTGACTTCTGCTGAAGCCCAGGCTTACCACATTGAAAGCCACTGCAGTGGACTGGCCTGTTGGGTCTCCTTGAGGGCAGATCACTGTACAGATCAGCCATTAATAGGCCTGCCACCCATTGCTTCTGATGCCAAGCTTTCTTTTCCTCCTGGTTTGTGTTAAAGCAGACCAGAGGATGCAAGGGAGTGCCCGTGTCCCATCTCTAATCTTCGGTGGCCTGAACGACAAGTCTATAGTCACAGGCATGTTCTGTAGTAGTTTTTCTAAGGTAGACAGTGCCCATGAGGAAAATTATATTCTCACTTGAAAACTTTCTTTCCCTTTGGTCTTAAAGGGAGGTTTTTTTCTACTTACTGTATACTTCGCTGATGGCGAAGTGAATCTAGCTATGAGATTATTATTTAAGTTCTTATTTTGGCTATGCTATTACAGAAAAATGTTAGCCATCTCTTTTATAAGGACTAAAGATTAAATTGTGTGTCCTACAGATTCCTTCATAATAGAATTAGTTTCCTACCTTGAAGAGAATAGAGAAATGAAAGAACAAGTTGGGCTTAGAATAGAGAATTGAGGGAGCAAGTCCTAGATCGCTTGCTGACAATAGCAATATCACATGAATACTTAGCAAACCGTTTCAACCATTAGAGAACAACTTAAGAAAACATTTATCAGAAGGTCCAATACCTTCTATAAATTTTAAGAATCATGTATTTGAAAACACCTCTTAAATATCTAACATGGTGTAGTTTGTTTAGCCAGTAAACTTAAGCACAACCATATAAAATGTTTTTAGTTTCTTTCTACCAACAAGTTTAAAACATATGATACACAGATTCAGGTCACACAAATTAAAATGTATCTTTGATTGATTTTAGCAGCTTAAATTTATGGACAATCTTATCTATAAGCCATTTAAAATAAAACTCTTAATAAAATTTCCCCATGTGGACATACAATATGTACACACATATAACATAGCATAATAGGCCAATATAGCAATTTTAATAATACCTTTTAAAATCTTTAACTCTTTTTGTAGATTGCCAATTGATTTGAATTGCTTTTTGTTTTTAGTAACCTCAGTTAACCATACTTTCTCTCAGTTGGTACTGTTAATACATTATTGGCTTCATCTGTTTACAGAGCCATCCCAAAGTACTGAATACAATAAAAGTGGCTGGAAAAAGTCCATAGGAACCTATAGGAGGACAGCTAAACACAGAACCAACAACGCTTTAGTTTTATGAGCAGCACATCATATATAACTGTGGATGACAAAAGACTTTAAGTCGCCATGTTTAAAATTATAAACTCATCAACCAACAAGAGGCACTTGCTTACTTCACAGTATTTTTGAAAGCACCTGCAGGATTTTACAAGTATTTAACCCTTTAGGCCTCTGGGGATTTCTCATTAAGATAACTATCATGTCTAGTAACACAAGATCATTAGGCTTTTTGATTCTCAAACATTTGTATTAATAGCATTTTCCATTATAGAAACTTAAAATTTGGTACCACTTCACATCTTGACAGTACTACTAATACAATCCAAATAGCCTGATTAGTTGGTGTCTCTATAAGATGAGACATAGGCCCTTCGAGTTTTTCAGTTGGGCCCAAACTGGAAAAACCAAAGTCCAGGATTTACTGGAAATTTTAGAGTCCAGATTGCTTGAAACCTTGATTTTTTGAATGCCTGTCAAGAATGCCAAGAAGGCTCAAAATCCAAAATATCTGGTTGAAATAAGATTCCTTAAAATCATGACATAACATAGACTAAATTTGATCATTGTTACAAGGTGATTATTCAACTCTTTGAAAATAAGCACATATTTAAATAACCCATAGCTCTTAATAAAAATGCAGCTGTTTTTGAACAATTAGAACTTAACAGACATCAAGAGAACATAATTGATTACTTTAACACATTGCTTTAACAGAGCATCAGAGTTTAATTCTATGTCAAAGAGAAATTGAGCTTCCTGTGATCTTTTGCTGTGAGGTTTCCTTCCTTTACCTTCTTTCATATTGGTGACCATGTTTCTGTGTTTCTGTGTGTAACACATCTTTAAGCATCTTTTGCAGGGCAGGATGAGTGGCAACAAATTCTTTCAGTTTCTGTTTGCTATGAAAAGTCTTAATTTCACCTTCATTCACAAATGAGAGCTTTGCAGGATATAATATTCTGGGCTTGCAGTTTTCTCTTAGTACCTGGGCTATGTCTCGCCATTCCCTTCTAGCTTGTAGGGTTTCTGATGAGAAGACTGCTGTGAGTGTAATTGGAGATCCTCTGAGAGTAATCTGACGTTTCTCTCTTGCACATTTTAGAATCTTTTCTTTATGTTTCACTGTGGTGAGTTTGATTACAACATGTCGTGGTGAGGATCTCTTTTGGTCATGTTTATTAGGGGTTCTATAAGCTTCCTGTACTAAGATGCCTCTGTCCTTCTCTAAACCTGGGAAATTTTCTGCTAGTATCTCACTGAAAATGCCTTCTAATCCTTTCTCCCTCTCCATGCCTTCAGGAACTCCTAGAACCCGAACATTAGGTTTTTTAATAGTATCCTGTAGATTCCCTACAATATTTTTTAGATTTGTAATTTCTTCTTCTTTTCTTTGGTTTGCCTGTTTCCTTTCCTGTTCTCTGTCTTCTAAGTCTGATATTCTCTCTTCTGCTTCACCCATTCTGTTTTTAAGGCTCTCTAATGTGTTTGTCATTTGATCTATTGAATTCTTCATTTCATTATGATTTCTCATCACTATCACAGTTTCTTGTTCCATTAGTTGTTTCATTTCATTTTGGTTCCTCCTTAATATTTCATTTTCATGAGAGAGATTTTCTATCTTGTCCATTAAACATTTGTGTAGTTCAAGAATTTGTTTTTGAGAACTTCTTAATGTCCTTATCAATTTTTTGAGATCTGCTTCTTGCATTTCTTCTATCTCTTCATCTTCATAATCTTGAATTGGGGTGTCTTTTTCATTTGGGGGTGTCATAGTGTCTTCCTTGTTCTTGTTACCTCGATTTTTGCGTTTGTTGTTTGGCATGTTGGAGATATTTGGTTTCTTCACTGTGGTGTTTTTTCTTGTTATACTATGGCTCTATATTAAGTGGACTGTCTGCTTTCGGTGGAACCTTAGAGGCTTGAGATGAGTGTGGATTGAGAGCTGTGTTTGGTTCCTCAGCATGTTAGCATGTAACATTTTCTTCCATGCTGGCAAACACTAATTGGTTCCACAAGGAGACAAACTCTACACATTCGTGTTTTCTAGGGAGAAAGCTAGAGCAACTGCGGGAAACAAACAAGATACTTATGTTTGTAAACATGACACTTTATCCACTTGCACAAGAAAAGACTTTGCTCTTCCCCAAAACCAGTTTGACTGTCATTTTCTGGGTCCATTGCATACGAATCCCACAACACTTTGTCCGGATATAGGGGATGAAACCAGAAATATCCAGTTGAGTTTTTGGTAACTCAATCCCAGATCTTGCTACAGCCTCTGTGTTTGTGTTTTCTGGACATTATCAATGGACTTTATGCTTTTGAATGAATTTTAGCAGGGAACATTTTCTTTTTGCTGCCAAACATGAATTGGTTCCACATGGAGACAAAACCTCTACGCATTCATTTTTTCTAAGGAGAAAGCTAGGTCAACTGCTGCAAACATGATATTTATGTTTATAAACATGACATTTTATCCACTTGCCCAAGAAAAGGACTTTTCTTTTCTCCAAAACCAGTTTCACTGTGATTTTCTGGGTCCATTGCATACTATTTCCACAACACTTTGTCCAAATATGACAGGATCAAACCAGAAATACCCGGTTGTGTTTTGGCTAACTCAAATCCAGATCTTGCTACAGACTCTGTATTTGTGTTTTCTGGATATTATCAATGTACTTTACGGTTTGGAATGAATTTTAGCAGTGAACATTTTGTTTCATACTGGCAAACCATAACTGGTTTCACATGGAGACAAAAACTCTACGTATTCCTGTATTCTAGTGAGAAAGCTGGAGCACCCGCGGCAAACAAGCATGATATTTGCTTTTGTATACATGACATTTATCCACTTCCCCCAAAAAATACTTTGCTTTTCTCCAAAACCAGTTTGACTGTGATTTTCTGTCATTTTCACACAAATTCCTCAACACATTGTAGGGATGTGAGTGGATCAAACAAGAAATATCCAGTTGTGTTGTGGCTAACTCAATCTCAGTTCTTGCTACAGCCTCTGTGTTTGTGTTTCCTGGATATTATCAATGGACTTTATGGTTTTGAATGAACTTTAGCAAGGAACATTAAATTTTGTGCTGGCAAATGCTAATTGTTGGCACAGGAGAAAAAACCTCTACACATTCGTGTATTTTTAGGGAGAAATCTAGAACAACTGCTGCAAACATGGTATTTATGTTTGTAAACATGACATTGAATCCCCTTTCTTAGGAAAAAGACTGGACTTTTCTCCAAAACAAGCTTGATTGTGATTGTCTGGGTCCATTGCACACAAATTCCACAACACTTTGTGTGGATATTACTGGATCATATAAGAAATATCCCGTTGTATTGTGGCTAACTTTATCCCAGATATTGCTACAGCCTCTGTGTTTGTGTTTCCCTGATATTATCAATGGACTTTATGTTTTGGAATGAATTTTAGCAGGGAACATTTTGTTTTCTACTGGCAAATGTTAATTGGTTCTAGAAGAAGACAAACCCTGTTCACATTCGTGTTTTCTAGGCAGAAAGTTAGAGCAACTGCGGAAACAAACTTGTTATTTATGTTTGTAAACATGACATTTTATCCACTTGACCAATAAACAGACTTTGCTTTTCTCCAAAACCAGTTTGACTGTGATTTTCTGGGTCCATTGCATACGATTTCCACAACATTTTTCTGGATATGACTAGATCAAACCACAAATATCTTTTTGTGTTGTTGCTAACTCAAATCAAGATCTCACTGCAGACTAGACATGACTGGATCATACCAGAAATATCCAGTTCTTTGTGACTCACTGAATCCCAGATCATACTACAGACTCTGTGTTTGTATTTTCTCGATATTATCAATGGACTTCATGGTTTTGAATGAATTTTAGCTGGGGGCATTTTGTCATGTGCTAGCAAACACTAATTGGTCCCACATGCAGATGGTATGGAATGAATTTTAGGAGGGAACATGTTATTTTGTGCTGGCAAATGCTAATTGTTTCCACTTGGACAAAAAAACTCTTCACATTCATGTTTTATAGGAATAAAGCTAGAGCAAATGCACGAACCATGATGTTTATGTTTGTAAACATGACATTGAATACACTTGCCAAGGAAAAAGACTGTGCTTTTCTCCAAAACCAGTTTGACTGTGATTTTCTGGGTCCATTTCATATAATTTCCACAACACTTTGTCTGGTTATGAATGGATCATACCAGAATTATCCAGTGGTGTTTTTGCTAAACCAAACCCTGATCTTGCTACAGCCTCTGTGTTTGTTTGTGTTTTCTGGATATTCTCTTTGGACTTTGGGGTTTGAGTGAATTTTCAAGGAACATTTGGTTTCAGGCTGGTAATCGCTAACTGGTTCCATAGGGACACAAAACCTCTACACATTCCTGTTTTCCAGGGAGAAAGCTAGAGCAACTGTGGCAAACAAACATGATATTTGTGTTTGTTTACATGATATTTTATCCACTTGTCCAAGATTAAGCATTTGCTTTTCTCCAAAATCAGTTTGTGATTTTCTGTGTCATTTTCACACAAATTCCACAACACTTTGGATATGACTGCATCAAACCAGAAACATCTAGTTGTGTTGTGGCGAACTCAATCCCAGATCTTGCTACAGCCTTGGTGTTTCTGTTTTCTGGATATTCTCTATGACTTTAATATAGAATGAATTTTAGCAGGGGTCATTTTCTTTTCTGCTGACAAACACTAATTGTTTCTACATGGAGAAAAAAAAAACCTCTACACATTCGTGTTTTGTAGGGAGAAAGCTAGAGCAACTGCGGCAAACAAACATAATACTTATATTTGCAAGCATGACGTTGAATCCACTTTCCCAGGAAAAATACTCTGCTTTTCTCTGAAAGCAGTTTGACTGTAATTTTCTTGATCCATTGCATGCGGATTCCACAACATTTTGTCCAAATATGACTGGATCATACCAGAAATATCCGGTTTTGTTTTGGTTATCTCAATCCCAGACCTTTCTACTGCCTCCTTGTTTGTGTTTTCTGGATATTGTCAATGGACTTTATGGTTTGGAATCAATTTTAGCATGTAACATAATGTTTGTACTGGCAAACGCTAATTGGTTCCATATGGAGAAAAAAACCTCTACATCTTCGTGTTTTCTAGGGAGAAATGTAGAGCAACTGAGGCATAATAACATGTTATTTATGTTTGTAAACATGACATTGAATCTACTTGCCCAGAAAACTGACATTGGTTTTCTCGAAAAACAATTTGCACTGTGATATTGTGGGTCCATTGCATTTGAATTCCACAACACTTTGTCCAGGTAGGACTGGATCATACCATAAATTTCTGGTTTTGTTTTGGCTAAAAATTCCCAGACCTTTCTACTGCCTCTGTGTTTGTGTTTTCTAGATATTGCCAAGGGACTTTACAGTTTGGAATGAATTTTAGCATGTAACATTTTGTTTGTACTGGCAAACGCTAATTGGTTGCCTATGGAGAAAAAACCTCTACATATTCGTGGTTTCTGTGCAGAAATGTAGAGCAACTGAGGCATACAAACATGTTATCTATGTTTTTAAACATGACATTGAATCCACTTGCCCAGGAAACTGACATTGTTTTCTCAAAAACAATTTGCACTGCGATATTCTAGGTACATTGCATTCCAATTCCACAACACTTTGTCCAGGTATGACTGGATCAAACCAGAAATATCCGGTTGAGTTGTGACTAACTCAATCTAAGATCTTGCTACAGCCTCTGTGTTTGTTTGTGTTTTCTGGATATTCTCTATGGAATTTAAGGTTTGGAATGAATTGTAGTATGCAACATTTTGCTTTCTGCTGGCAAAAGCTAATTGCTTGCATATGGAGACAAAACCTCTACACATTTGTGTTTTCTAGGGAGAAAGCTAGAGCAACCATGGGACACATGATATTTGTGTTTGTAAAGATACCATTGTATCCACTTGCCAAAGTAAAACACTTTCCTTTTCCCCAAAACCAGTTTGACTGTGATTTTCTGGGTCCATTGCATATGAATTCCACAACACTTTGTCCAGATATCACTCGATCAAAGCAGAAATATCCGGTTGTTTTGTGGCTACCTCAATCCCAGATCTTGCTATAGCCTCTGTGTTAGTTTTTTCTGGATATTATCAATGGACTTTACGGTTTGGAATGAATTTTAGCAGGGGACGTTTTGTTTTGTACTGGCAAATGCAAATTGGTTCCGTAAGAAGACAACCCTCTACACATTTGGGTTTTCTAGGGAGAAATCTAGATCAACTGTGTCAAATAATCATGATATATATGTTTCTAAACATGACATTTTATCCACTTGCCCAAGAAAAAGACTGCTTTTCTTGAAACCTAATTTCAATGGGATTTTCCTTATTATTTTCACACTAATTCCACTACACTTTGTCTGGACATGACTGAATCAAACCAGAAATATCCAGTTGTGTGGTGGCTAACTCAATCCCACATCTTGCTACCGCCTCTCTGTTTGTGTTTTCTGGATATTATCAATGGGCTTTATGTTTTTGCATGAATTTTGTAGGGAATATTTAATTAGGGGTTGGCAAATGCTAATTGTTTCCAGATGAAGAAAAAAACCTCTATACAATCGTGTTTTCTAGGGAGAAAGCTACAGCAACTGCTGCAGAGATGATATTTATGTTTGTCAACATGACATTGAATCCACTTGCCCAGGAAAAAGAATGTGCTTTTCTGCAAAACCAGTTTGACTGTGATTTTCTGAGTCAATTGCATACAAATTCCACAATATTTTATCCGGATATGACTGGATCAAACCTGAAATATTAGGTTGTGTTTGGGCTATCTAAATCCTAGAAGTTTCTACAGCCTCTGTGCATGTGTTTTCTGGATGTTATCAATGGACTTTATGGTTTGGAATAAATTTTAACAGGGAACATTTTATTTTGTACTAGTAAATGCTAATTGGTTCAATAAGACAAAACCTCTACACATTCGTGTTTTCTAGGGAGAAACTAGAGCATCTGTGGAAAACAAAAATGATATTTATGTTTGTAAACACCATATTTATCCACTTTCCCAATAAAAAGACTGCTTTTCTCCAAAACCAGTTTGGTTGTGATTTTCTGGGGCCATTGCATACGAATACCACAACACTTTGTCCAGATATGACTGGATGATACCAGAAATTTCCAGTTGTGTTGTGGTTAACTCAAATCCAGATATAGCTATAGCCTCTATGTTTGTGTTTTCTGGATATTATCAATGGACTTTAGGTTTGGAATGAATTTTAGCAGGGAACATTTTGTTTGTGCTCCCAATCACTAATTGGTTACACATGGAGACAAAAACTCTACAAATTTGTGTTTTCTAGGGAGAAAGCTAGAGCAAATGTGACAAACAAACATGATATTTGTGTTTGTATACATGAAATTTTTCCACTTGTTCAGGAAATAGACTGTGCTTTTCTCCAACACCAGTTTTACTGTGATTTTCTGTGTCCTTTGCATACCTGGAGAAACTCCTGGCTCCTGGCTTCAGATCAGCACAGCTCTGGCTGTTGTGGCCATTTGGACAGTAACCAGAAGATGGAAGACCTCTCTCTCTCTCTCTCTCTCTCTCTCTCTCTCTCTCTCTTTCTCTCTCTGCCTCTCAAATAAATAAATAAATATTTAAAATAAATGATGATTGCTAATGCTAATACTTTATAAAAGCAGCCTCCATCAGAGGCGCTTCCCCCTTAAAGTTAACCATTAATATTTTAGCTCCCTGGCTTATGCAGTGGGCATAAGCCATGTTGAGTCTAGGCAGGCACCATTTGCTCTTATCAGCCGGCTTGGTAACAGAAATTCCATTGCACTGGACAGTTGGCTGGTCCAATCCCACAGTGTACTATGCCATTTTCCAAACAACAGCTGTCACCTGAGTCCTTATTTTTCTAATGCTTCAGGTCGGTACAGTAAACCAAACTGCTCTAAGCCATTCAAATAACTGCTAATTCTCCAAAGGAATGACCTAGCTTTTCTAAGTTAATTTGTATTTTTTAGTCAGGGATATCAGCAATAACCTAGACAAGGGGGAGAATATAGACAGAATTGTTTACAGTTTTTTAAAAAGATTTATTTATTTGAAAGAGTTACACATAGAGAGAATGAAAGAGAGAGAGAGAGGTCTTCCATCCACTGGTTCACTCCCCAATTAGCCGCCATGGACAGAACTGTGCCAATCTGAAGCCAGGAGCCAGGAGCTTCTCCCAGGTTTCCTACATGGGTGCAGGGGCCCAAAGACCTGTGCCATGCTCCACTACTTTCCCAGGCCACAGCAGAGTATTGGATCAGAAGAGGAGTAGCCAGCACTCAAACTGGCACCCATATGGGATCTGGCACTACAGGTGGTAGCTTTAACCACTACACCACAGTGCTGGCCTCTGGTACTTGTTCCTGAATCTGGTAGTATATAAGGTCAGCCAAAGGCCCCAGGAGGCACTGAGGATAAACAGGAGGCTGAGGGTGGGTGTGCCGTGGCAGAGTCCAACCCCACATGTTTTTTTTTTGTTTTTCTAAAGTTTGTGGCAGAGCTTGCATTGGGCATTGTGGCTTAAATCACTGCCTGTGATGCCATCATCCCATATGGGTTCCAGTTCACGTCTAGCAGCTCCACTTCCTATCCAGCTCCCTGATAATAGTCTGGAAAAGCAGTGAAAGATACACCAACTGGTTGCAGACACAGATGAAGCTCCTGGCTTTGACCTGGCCCAGTCCTGGCTGTTGGAACAATTTGGGAAGTGAACCAGCAGATGGAAGATATTTCTTTCTTTCTTTCTTTCTTTCTTTCTTTCTCTCTCTCTCTCTCTCTCTCTCTCTCTCTCTCTCTCTGTGTGTGTGTGTGTCATTCTGCCTTTCAACTAAATAATTCTTTTTAGAAGACATTCTTTAGAGACAGAGAGAAAGACAGATAGACAGGTAGATGGATCTTCCATTTGCTGGTTCATTCCCCAGACAGTCACAACAGCCAGGAATGGGCCAGGCCAAAGCCAGGATCCAGGACTTTCTTCCAGACCTCCCACATAATTAAAAACAATAAAAAATGTGTATAAATACTGCATTATTAATTCTGGTACATGTACCATATTATTACACATACTGAAATCTGCAGGTAAGTAGGTATGAAGTCTGTTTTATCTGTGCAGTTTTTTCATAAATCTAAAAACTACTCTACACTGAAAATTAGTTTGAAAAGATGGGAAAGGCCCATAACCTAGAATTTAAACATAGACAATTAGAGAGATGAATTCATAAAGAAAAGGGTTTCTTTTGATCTAGAGCCAATTACTCATTGATTATTTCTTTTTTTAATCATTTAATGTTTTAATAAAAAATTTAATCCACACATATCTTTCATTCATCAAAAAATACCAATAGCGGTCACTCATATTTTTTTGGCAAAACAAGATGACCTAAATTCTTGTGCAATATTTTGTATGATGAAGTGTTTCTTATTGAACATCGAACAGTTAATTTAGTACTGTAGAAATGCATTATGTTGGGGCCAGCACTGTGGTATAGCAAGTAAATTTACCGCCTCCAGTGCCATTATCCTATATGGGCATCAAGACCCAGCTGCTCCACTTCTGATCCTGCTCTCTGCTATGGTTGTGAAGGCAGTAGAAGATGGCCCAAGTGCCTGGGCCCCGGTACCAGTGTGGGAGACCCAGAAGAAGCTCCTGTCTCCTGGCTTTGGATCAGAACAGCTCCAGCCAGTGCTACCAACTGGGGAGTGAACCAGCAGAAGGAAGACCTCACTCTCTCTCTCTCTCTGTCTCTCCTTCACTCTGAGTGTAAGTCTGACTTTCAAATAAATAAATAAATCCTAAAAAAAAGAGAAATTCATGATGTCATTACCTTTTCTTGTGTTTGAGATCATTCAGGAGTTTGTCATCTGAGAAACTGTTGTCTAAGATTTCTCTTATGGGATGGATTTCATCATTATCAGTAGAGTCTAAGTGCTGCTGTCTGTTTGGGCATTCATCTGATTTTTCTTACTATGAACTTCTTCATCTACCACTTTTCTCTTATATTGTTTGCAGCAAATGAAGCATTCTGACTCTGAATTGTTCAATGAAAACTAAGAATGGAGATTTACAGTACCTCTATACTTACTTTATATCTTATTGAAAGATGTGATCATTTTGACCATACCAAAAGAGAGAGAAGAAAAACTTTGAGAAAATGATGGCTTACTCAGAAATACATTATTATTCTTACATTCTTTTTTTTGACAGGCAGAGTGGACAGTGAGAGAGACAGAGAGAAAGGTCTTCCTTTTGCCATTGGTTCATCCTCCAATGGCCACCATGGCCAGCGCGCTGCAGCTGGCGCACTGTACTGATCTAAAGGCAGGAGCCAGGTGCTTATCCTGGTCTCCCATGGGGTGCATGGCCCAAGCACTTGGGCCATCCTCCACTGCACTCCCGGACCATAGCAGAGAGGAAGAGGGGCAACCGGGACAGAATCTGACATCCCAACCGGGACTAGAACCCAGTGTGCCGGCACCAGAGGCAGAGGATTCGCCTATTGAGCCATGGCGTCAGCACCTTCTTACATTCTTCAGTTTGAAAATTATTTAATCTTCTGTGGAGGAATTAATACTAATAATATTACAATAAGGATGATGTATCACCAAACTACTTGAAGATGTAGGAAGAATAAAATGAGTATGATTACAGAAGGTTTTCCCAATTTATAAAAGAATTCAGTAATCAGTATGGCAATTGTTAAATGAAACAAGATTTTATTCTAGTCTTTATGAAAATCTAATCATTATTATTTGGAGGACCTTAAAAATAATAAAAATCATGAAACACACTCTCTCTCTCTCTCTCTTTCTCTCTCTCTCTCTCTCTCTCTCCTCTAACTCTGTTTTTGAAATAAATAAATAAAATCTTTCCAAAAAAACCTTCATGATCTGATTATATTAAATAAGCACATATTGAAGTTTGCCACAGATATAAAGCCTTTCCCAAATGTTTGTTCTTTCCAATCCTCCTGGCCCAGCTCTAACTTCTTTTTTTTAATTAAACTTTTATTTAATGAATATAAATTTCCAAAGTACAGCTTATGGGTTACAATGGCTTCCCCCTCCTAAAACTTCCCTCCCACCTGCAACCCTCCCCTTTCTCGCTCCCTCTCCCCTTCCAATCACATCATGATTCATTTTCAATTCTCTTTATATACAGAAGATCAGTTTAGTATATATTAGGTAACGATTTCAACAGTTTGCCACCATATAGCAACACATAGTGAAAAAAAAATACTGTTGGAGTACTAGTTATAGCATTAAATAAGAGTGTACAGCACATTAAAGACAGAGATCCTACATAATATTTTTTAAATTAATTAATTTTCTATGCCATTTCCATTTTAACACCAGGTTGTTTTTTTCATTTCCAATTATCTTTATATACAGAAGATCGATTCAGTATATAATTAGTAAAGATCACATCAGTTTGTACCCACGCAGAAACACAAAGTGTAAAAATACTGTTTCAGTACTAGTTATAGCATCACTGCACATTAGCTAACACATTAAGGACAGATCCCACATGGGATGTAAGTACACAGTGACTCCTGTTGATTTAACAATTTGACACTCCTGTTCATGGCGTCAGTAATCTCCCTATGCTCTAGTCATGAGTTGCCAGGGCTATGGAAGCCTTTAGAGTTCGCTGACTTTGATCTTATTCCGATAGGGTCATAGTCAAAGTGGAAGTTCTCTCCTCCCTTCAGAGAAAGGTACTTCCTTCTTTGATGGCCCCGTTCTTTCCATTGGGATCTCACTCACAGAGATCTTTCATTTAGGTCTTCTTTTTTTTTCTTTTCCATGGTGTCTTGGCTTTCCATGCCTACAATACTCTCATGGGCTCTTCAGCCAGATCCGAATGCCTTAAGGGCTGATTCTGAGGCCAGAGTGTTGTTTAGGATGCCTGCCATTCTATGAGTCTGCTGTGTATCCCATTTCCCATGTTGGATCTTTCTCTCCCTTTTTGATTCTATCAGTTAGTATTAGCAGACACTTGTCTTGTTTGTGTGATCCCTTTGATTTTTAGACCTATCAGAGCCATCAGTTGTGAACTGAAATTAATCACTTGGACTAGTGAGATGGCATTGGTACATGCCACCTTGATGGGATTGTATTGGAATCCCCTGGTACATTTCTAACTCCATCATTTGTGGCAAGTCAGATTGTGCATGTCCCAAATTGTACATCTCCTACCTCTCTTATTCCCACTCTTATATTTAACAGGGATACTTTTCAGTTAAAATTTAAACACATAAGAATAATTGTGTGTTAATTACATAGTTCAACCACTAGTACTAGAACAACAACAACAACAAATACTAAAAAGGATAAAGTATTACATTGTACATCTAGAGCCAGGACAAGAGCTGACCAGCTCTAACTTCTAAAAATCTCACCTAAGGGACAAGCCCTTCCAGATACTTCCAGATCTGACATGGCCTCTTCATCTCCCTAGTAGTGGCCCAGCACAGAGCCCAGCTCTGCTTACAACCACAAAAGCTCAATAGGGCAGAAATCCCCTTTCATCTGAACTTTGCCTGTCATTCCTCAGGCCAAGTTGCTATGCCTCTGAGCCAGAACAGTTCCCTCCACAGAACAAGGAAGAGTCACTGACCCTGGACACAGCAAAATAAAAGTGCTTGGACTTCTGTAAAGGAAAACAGTGAATTCTTCCCAGTGGGGATACGGCAGAGTACAGTATCAGCTGAGATGTCACGGGTCTGTATAAAACAGACCTGTCTTCCAACCTGTACTCCCAAAAGTCTACAGAAGTTGGGAAACTTTTGTCCTGAACCACTTATGCAAAGAATGCTGCCATTGGTCTCAGGAAATGGACTCTGTGCTGTAGCCCAAAATCACGTTCAGAACTGCACCTGGGGCCAGTGCTGTGGCATAGTAGGTTAAACCTCTGCATGTGGCACCTGCATCCCATAGGGTGCTGGTTTGAGTCCCAGTTGCTCCTTCCCCAGTCCAACTCACTGCTAATGGCCTGGGAAAGCAGTGGAAGATGGTCCAAAGGCTTGGGCCCCTGCACCCATATGGGAGACAAGGAAGAAGCTCCTGGCTCCTGGCTGCAGATCAGCCACACTTTGGCCATCACAGCCATTTGGGAAGTGAATGAGCAGATGGAAGACCTCTCTGTCTCCCCATCTCTCTGTCTATAACTCTACCTCTATGAATAACTAACTGAAAAATAAGAAAAAGAAGAACTGCATCTAAGAGTTCTCCCTCCAAGTTGTACACATGGGTATTTTATAAGCCAATTCAGTCCCCTATTAATGTGCTGTTCCTTAAATAAGCATTTCTGTGTGTATCCATATCCATGCATACAGTGCATATGTGCCATATTTGTTTAGTTATTTTAGACTACAAAACACACTTGTGTGATCTATTCCATCTCAGCCACCCAGAAAAGCAGGGCAAGATCATCTGCTTCCTCTCATTTTTAATTTTATTTATTTATTTATGTATTTATTCATTTACTTTTTGCCAGGCAGAGTTAGACAGTGCAAGAGACAGAGAGAAAGGTCTTCCTTTTCCCATTGGTTCACTCCCCAAGTGGCCACTACAGATGGCACGCTATGCCAATCTGAAGCCAGGAGCTAGGTGCTTCCTCCTGGTCTCCCATGCGGGTGCAGGGCCCAAGCACTTGGGCCATCCTCCACTGCCTTCCCGGGCCAGAGCAGAGAGCTGGACTGAAAGAGGAGCAACCAGGACAGAATCTGGCACCCCAACCGTGACTAGATCCCGGGCTGCCAGCACCACAGGGGGAGGATTAGCCTAGTGAGCCTCAGCACTGGCTGCTTCCTCTCATTTTAAGTTGGAGTATCTGGGGCTCAGAAGAACAAAGTGATTTAGCTGGAGTCACACAGCTCACCCCTGACAAGCCCAGCATTTCTGATCGTGCATTGTGACCCTGTCCTTAAGCTGTTCTTCACTTTCTAGGCACCACTTCCCACTTGTCAGAGTGCCAGGAGCTGCCCAGTTCTGTGCTCAACACTGAGGGGTCCTTCACACTCTATCAAATGGGCTGAAGCCAGCCAGTGCCTCTCAGCAAAGAGGTGCGTTTGCTCTCACAAACACTATCTCTTGAGCCAAGCACAACATGAAGGGATACACTGGGTACTGTGACACAAGGAGACAGACATACACCTACAGGAGAGAAACAATGAAGCAAATACTTACAATGAAATGAGATGAACCTTTTAAAGGGAGGTAGGAAATTACGTTAGGAGTAAATCCCACACAGAAGTCTAGAGGCAAGTTTGAGGAAGGTAGCCCCTAGTGGACAGGAATCTAAAGCCATAAGACCTCATCCTGAGCCCTTTCTGTAGGTCATTTAACCTCTCAGCCACCGGCACTGCCCCAGGAAGGGGAAGAACTTGAAGCAGAAGGCCAATCTGCATGTGCCCGTGACTATTCTGCCACTTCCCACCTTCCAGCACTTAGTTCTTTACAAATTAGGATTTCACAACTTGAGAGCTGGCAAAGAGAAAGGGAGCGTTGACCTAAAAACAAACAAACAAACAAACAAAACAACCCTCCAGCCCCTCCTGGCAGCCTATAGCAGAAAGATGTGCTGGCAGGAGCCCAAGCCATACCAAAGCATACCCAGCCTCCCCCACATCAGGCTAAACACCCCAATCCCCTCCCCTGGGCCACCTCCTAATTACAAAATTGCAGAGAAGGGGCAGCTGGAGCATGCACCGTCAGCTGCTCAGCAACATGGTAAGGAAAGGGAACTCCCCATGAAGGAGCCAAGGCCACCAGGGGGACACAAGGAGGATCCTCCCCAGGACTGGGCAAGAAAGGCACTGCTGGGAGCAGACCTGTGTCTCCACTCTCACCTGCTGCTCTGGAGAATGGCATCCTCTGTCTCTCCTCTTTCCTAACCCTAACTCCCAGTCCCTCAGGGTCAAACTCCTCTGCAAAACCTTCATTCCCTCTGATGCTGGACCCCTAGAAGAGGGATCCAGAAACCTCAAGGGACAAAAGCATCACTTTGGGAGGCTGCCTGCTAAAGACACAGAACTCTGGGCAGCATTCCCTGTGCTTCTGCTCTGAAGGATGAGGGTGGGTCCTGGGAATCTGCATTACACAGGACGATCCCCACAGTCACCACCCCCTCTCAACCACCACCACACATGACTTGAAGCCAGCAGTCCTGACATCACAGGATGATGCCTGCCCTGGAAATGTTCAAGCCCTTCCTGCCTGTGTTTTCTCATGACCATTTCTGCTTCATGGAAACATCTTATCTTTCCACCATGACCACCAGGCTCCCAGGAAGAAGAAGTAGGACTCCCTCTTTTGACCTAGCCTCCCTCAAGAAAGCCAAGGCCAAGCAATGCACCTAGAATGGGAAACCAAAGAACTCTGCCAAGAATCCAAAGGACAATGGGGCTGTAGCTAATGGCCAAGTGACCAACTGTGCAGAGGGCAAAATATAGAGCTAAGCATTGACTTCAGTTTAATCAGGACTCCTAATCTACCTCCCAATAAACAGCAGCAAGGCAATGTCCTCCTTTGCTCATCGAATATTTCCTGAGTGTCTCCTCTGTGCTGGGCATGGTTCTGAATATTCTTGGGTTCTTCTGGTGCTGAAGCGATCACACATCATTAGGAAGTATTTGATAGTGATTTCTCTTTGCAAAGTTACTTGAAAAGCAAGATCGTCTGTGACATCAGGCCTCAGAACCACGCGAGCTCCAAGTGGACATTCTCAACCAGGCCTGGCTGTTGGATGAAGAAGTACTGCAGGGAGATGAGGTCAGCTTGTGGTCCTGGCAGGGAGAATCTGATTCTCACTTTCTCATAAGCAAACCCTGGCAGCACTGGAGTTCTTTCTTCCACTGAGACGCTGTACACTGTCCCAAGAAAAGCAACCTGCCAGGCATAGCTCCTTAGAATAAACTACTTCTTCTTGAAGTTCAGGCACCAGCACAAATGTCACTTCTTCCAGAAAGGTATCCTTGACTCTTAGACAAGACTGGATGCTCAGACCTTGGAATCCAGGGCAATTTATACTTTTCAGATTAGAACACTTTCCAGGAGTCCCTGCTATTGCTAACTAGAATTTAAGGTACGACAAGCAGGAAGCATAAGCTGCCTTGCTCAGCACCCTGTCCTCAGTGCCTGGTCTCGCACATGGAACATGGTGGACACGCAGTACATCTGGCTGGATGCTTAAATTAATGAGTGAGTGCATCACACTCTCTATCTATGACAACAACTGCCACAGTTTCCTCGACTGTCAGCAATCAACACCTAAGCTCAGGCAGGGCCACAGCACTGTAGTAGCAGCAGCTCACAGGGACACAACTGCAGCTCAGAGGATCACCAGGATACAGACTCCAGGGGACACTCCCCATCATCAGAGAAGGACAAAATGCTCTAGGGGCAGTACAGTGTCATCATGAGAGTGAGGTCCACACTGGCCATGAACCACATCACCAGCTGTGTCCAAGACTTGATGGTAAGGGCTCCTACAAGCCACTCACCACCTTCCCATAGCTGTGTCATGGAGAGGGCACTGAGCACTTCCACAGCAGGTGCTGTCTTCAAATAGAGAAAAAAAGGACAATAAAATCTTCTATAGCAGGCTGAGAAGTCAGGAGGCAGCTGTGAAGCATCTCTGCTGGCAGGAAAGTGTTAAACACACCTGTCTGGGATCTTTTTACCACCTTTGACTTCTGCCCAGTCAGAAGGAAGCCCCATGGGGTGGCCACTCACAAAGGAAGCCCATGCATTGTGATTTTTGTCATTCAATGGCTGTTTTTTTCCTTTGGTTTTGGTGGTTTGTTGTTCTTGTTGTCATCCTCATCTGTCCTCTTTGTTGTTTAATTTATGGCTCAAGAAGGAAGCTGAAGTCTAGGCCCTAACTTCAGTCCTGCTGAGCCTGGGCTCAGTATGCTGCCCATACTTATTAGACACCACTCACCCCACCCTGGCTTTTTCTAGAATTCCTCCTGCACTTGAATGTCGCTTTTAGTCCTGAATCCCATGTTCAGTGCTGCTCTTCTGCCTCCCAAACAGATTTGTGAGCCTAGATGGGAAGGCCTGGGGACAGGGAGAGGCAGAACTGGTGCTCCGTGACTGACAGCGAGGTCCTGCCCCAGCAGTGAGCTGAACCCCTTCCTTTCAATCAAAAGGCAGGCATAGAAGAGCTGAGAGGACTTGCGGTAGCATCTGCTACACACATATGAATGTGAGACTCCAAACACAAGCTCTACTTAAACAAATGGACTTAGGTAACAGACTCAAGTCCAAGGTCAGCAGGCAGAGGATCAGCATTTCCCACTCCCACACTCCTACTCCACACTCCCTGGCAATCAGAACCCTTCTCTGGCATTCCCAAGCCCCAGGGGGCTCCCTTCCTATGAGAAGGACAACATTGAGCTTATTTATGCACTCAGGGTATTGGACAGTCCTCCTTCAGACCTAGGAGGATACCCACAGACTACATGCAAAGGCCTCTCCCCAGTCATGCTTCTTCTGACTCCCCTGTCAATCCCTGTCCAGAACTCCCACAACTCAGGCCTGCTGTTTATTTCTCACCTGACCTAGGAGGCTCCTGCAAGTCACATCCTCCGCCTCCACTGAGAACAGATAACCCATCCTGCCGTGGGCCTGGGACATGCACATGGGGGCAGGGGATGCAGATGTGTCTCCCCTAGATCAGAGGGTGACGGTGTCTGTGTCATTCATGGTCTAAGCACACACCAGAGACACTAAGACCTTGTACCTGAGTGCTGCTCAAATATCATCACAGTAAACCTGATTCTGTATCACCCCAATCTCCATGACACACGAATTCTAGCAGACTGTTCATTCCAAACAACATCTGACAAAACAAATTTCTGGGACAAGAAAGTCTCTTGAGATTGGGGGTTCTCTATCCCTAGACCATCTGACTCAGGGACTCAGTTTCTCTAATAGGAGCTTGCATCTGAGTCAAATAAAAGGAAAAAGAAGTTGGAGGAAACCCAGGCCGAGTCCTGGTGTGTGGATAATAAGAAAGGGAGAGCAGCTGGAACAGCACAGAAAAGGGATTTTGAGCCTCCCTCCCTCCTTTCCCACATTACTATAAATGGCAAGGGAGGAGATGGTGCAGCTTCTGCTGTTTAGACACAATGTGTGCATTTTGATTCAGAGAAAGACCTCCAAATCATCAACCTAGGGTTGACCTGCAAGCATGCCTGGGAAAACTGCCTGTGGGAAGAGTTCCAGAAAGCACCAGGGCCCTAATGAGCACTGTAGCACCTGCTGTGGGCCTGCCTGTAGGGGTGAGTGTTGAGTGGCCCATGGATGGACACATTGCCAGCTGTAGAGCCTGGGCTTGGGAAATGCTCCCCAAGTGTTTCCCGGCATTGAAAAGAACAGGGAAATGCCTCTGGACTGAAAGGATGGCTGTGAAACTGCCCAGGTGCCCAGGGAGAAGCTAAGTCCCAGTGTACCAGGGAAAGCCTGGTGACTTGGGCACTGCCCCCATTCCCCCAGCAACAGCAGATCTCCTAAATCCAGGCCCTGGTGCAGGAGTCTGCACATCCACACCCATAACCACACACCCCTCACACTTCCTATGCTCTCAGGACCCCACGTGCCTTCCCTTTGCCACCACCCCCACAGCCACCTGCACCTTCGGCTGGCTCCTATCACAACATGGCCCTGTAGTCTGCTCTCCACTGCAGGTCTGGTCATGTTCTTGCTACTGACCCAGTCTCCCAGCCTCCACCCAGAAGACAGCAAATGGACCCAGGGGCACAGAGAAGCCTGAAAGCCGTGGAAGGGACCCTCCCACTCTGGTTTCTAAGTAGAGAACTCACTCATGAGTGCCACATCCTGCAGAGAGATGATGAGCTCACCAACAACTGTTAAAGCACCTGCAAGCCTCATCAGGGGTGGAGACTGGGGGGATGTCCTTGGCAAGTGAGCACAAGGAGCCCCTCTGTGGCCTTGCCTCTGCCAGGCTGGTCCTGCTGCCCCCAAGGCTACTTCCCACAGATGATCCATGTCCAGGTTCACAGCTCAGTTAAGTCGGCAGGCAGCTTTGAGCGGGCAGCAGCAGGGATCACATCTGCATGGCAGTGGCTGAAATGGTCAGGAACAGAGCCGGATGACCCAGCATCTCCCCCAGGCGGAGCAGCCAGCTGTCTGCCAGCAGCAAGCAGAGCCAGGCCACACTGGGCCAGACAGCTCTGCAGCCTTCAGGGACTGCTCCCGTCCAGCCAAGCCCCACCTCAGCTGTGCAAACATTCCCTCATCCAGACAGGACAGACCCAGCAGCAGGAAAAGGAGTCCTCATGAGTGTGTTGAGAGTGAGAAACCAGAAAGCACCACACTCCTCACAGGAGCCTGGGTCCCCCTTGGGGGCCCACTGTGTGGGCATCTCAATGGGGGTAAGGGGGCGCTTCTTTCTGGTCCTTTTTCTGTCTTACCACTTCTCACACTTGTACAGAGGCCTCCACAGACTAGTCCTTTGTGCAAATTATTAGTGTGCTCCCAATGCTGAAAATGTCTTGGGATTTGGCACCGAACAGAAAATAAGAAAACTCAGCGGCCCCCTTACTTCCAGCTGCAGGGACTGTAGCACAATCAGTGGGGAGCAGCATTGTTGGGATAGTGAAGAAGAGGGGGGAAATGTCAGCAGAGCCCGCAGAGCCCTAGCTGCCCCAAGTGCCCGCGGGGACCCCATCTTGTGGGTTGTGTGCCTGTGGAGTAGGGGCTGCAGGGCTGAGCCATCCACTGCAGCCCTGGGCTCCCTGCTGGTGGCCACCTAGCCCTGCTCCATGGGAACCATTGCAAAATGGCCTGGTAAGTCTGAGTTCGCGTGGACACTGAAAGAGGAAGCTAGCTCTTAATTCCAGTTCCTGGCAGTCACTTGTCTGCGTGCACCCAGACCACTGACCCAGCTCTGCACTGTGGCATTTCTCAGAAAATCTCAGCCTCAAAACGTCTACCTGGTTGTAATGTGTTTTTGTTGCTGTTATTTTTGTTTCTGTATTTATTTATTTATTTATTTATTTTTTGCCTTTAGCTAGTTTTATCTACCTGAGAGGAGGGGTCCCTGCCCTACTTAGAACAATATAAGAATGAACTCTCCCACCCCACCCCTCTGATTGTGGTCCAATTAAAAAATAAAAAGCGAGACCTTTGGAAACCTAGTACACCTCCTGAAAACCAGAATTCAGCTCGAGTAAGACTCTACTTTCGCTTGACGCAATCAAACTTCTGCCTTTTTGCAACCTTTTCCCAGCCATTTATTGCTACACTGAGCCAAAGAAATGAACCCACCGATCCGTTCCAGTAACACTGAACACCCCATACACACCCTGCGTGACCAGGAACACGCCCTTGGACCCCGTAAATAAAAGGCATTAAGGAAACTCGAGAAAAGGGGAGACGCGGGAGCCCCAGAGCCTGGGAAAATGCGAGACAGCCTGGGTCCCTCTCAGTCCCTACCGCCACCCGATGGCACCCAGTGAGCCAGGACCCCCAGCCGCCAGCAGCCCTGGCACCCAACCCCTCTGCATGGTCTCCATATCTGCCGTGAGAATTCCCCGGGGAGCCCGGTGGCTCCCTTCAGGCCGCGCAGGGAAGCAAAGGGACACGCGGGAACAGAAGAGGCCATGGCTACAGACCAACAGCAGCGGAAGGAGAAGCAGCAGGGGCCGCCCCGGGTGTTGTGCTCGCAAACTGCCTGGGACCGCAGGTGCAGAGTAACAGACTCACTGAGCCAGAGCCAAGTCACTGCCCTGCCTCCCAGCGCTGGCTCTGGTCAGTGAATGAACTTCCGTAGTCCTGGGCCTCAGATCCACCTGTGCGCACGCGCGCTCCGACCTGCACACAGGCATGCAGATGCTTGGGTATGCAGGACGTCAGGGCACAAGGGACTCTGGGAAATGGAGTCCAGGACCAAGGCTTGGCTGCAGACCAGACTCGCTGGCCATCCTCAAGGGCTTTACAGTCTCCAGCAGGTGGAGACAGAATAGGAACTAAGAGCCTTTGCTTTTGTTTACATCTCTCCACTCTTCCCCTCCAGAAATTTCAAAGATAGGTTGCTGCCCTTATTCCTTTCTTCAGCCAACATCCTTTTTCAAATGTTCTTATAAAACTTTTATTTAATAAATATAAAGTTCAAAAGTACAACTTTTGGATTATGGTGGGTTTTTCCCCCCATAACCACCCTCCCAGCTGCAAACCATCCCGTCTCTTACTCTTTTCCCATCCCATTCTTCATTAAGATTCATTTTTAATTCTCTTTATATGCAGAAGATCAACTTAGTATATACTAAGTCAAGATTTCAACAGTTTGCAGCCACACAGACACACAAAGGGTAAAGTACTGTTTGAAGACTAGATTTACCATTAATTCGCATAGTACAACACATTAAGGACTGAGATCCTACGTGGGGAGGAAGTGCACAATGACGCCCTTGTTGAGTTAACAATGGACATTCTTATTTATGACGTCAGTAATCTCCTGAGGCTCTTGTCACGAGATGCCAAGGCCTCAGAAGCCTCTTGAGTTCACAACCTCTGACCTTATTCAGTTAAGGCCATAAGCAAAGTGGAAGTTCTCTCCTCCCTTCAGAGAAATTGAACCAACATCCTTAAGAGTGACACCCAGTGAAGCTGACCCCAATTTCAGGATGCTTGACAAACTCTGCCTTCTTCCAAAAAGTACTTACCTGCTGCTTTCCTGGAAGATTTCTCTGGGTTTTTACCTGTAACAGTCAAATTATAAATGAGAATGAATGCAAACTAATTTTTGATGAGTTGCAGAGGGGAAAGCTTAGCATCCAGATTTGAGAATAAAATTTGTATTGGTGTTTTATTGATGTTTGGTAGTTATTTTCAAATCATTTTACATCATCCTTTAGTTCACCAAGTACAGAAAGATAAACAGGAGACCTGGATAGAGAACTAACATTCCTGAGAGACTAAATGCCTTACATCATATCTTTTAGCCCATAGATTAATTCTGGAGACCATATTATCACTAGTTTGCTAAGAGGAGGCTCAGGTGGAAAAGATATTGTCATTTGCCCAAGGGGAATATAGATTTTTAGACTAGAAGGAACACCAGCTGAAGTCTAACCCAGCTTAAGAAATCATTGCTTTGTCTTATGGCTCAGTTTCTCAAACCTCACATTTCCCAGCTGGAAAAAAAATGAGAGGACCAGCAATGTAGCACAGTGGCTTAAGCCACCAGCTGCAAGGCTGGCATTCCATATGGGTGCCGCTTTGAGTCTCTACTGCTCCACTTCTAATCCCATTCCCTGTAAGTGTGGCTGATAAAGCAGTGTATGGTGGCTCAAGTCATTGGTCCCCTGCACACATGTAGGAGACCTAGATGGATTTCTAGGCTTCTGGCTTCAACCTGCTGCAGCCCTGGCTATTGTGGCCATGTGGGCAGTGAGCCTTCAGATGAAAGATCGCACTCTCTGACCCCTCCCTCTGTTACTCTGCCTTCCAAATAAATAAATCTTTCCCGAAAAATGTGAGAAAGAGGAAGAATACCTGCAGAAGAACACACTGCAGAAAACCACGTAGGATTGCAAATTTTCTAAAAAATGAATTACACTCCAAGTCTCACTCTTATTATTCCATGGTCTTTTTCTATGGTTAATGTTAAGGTAACAACTGTGCTCAGATATGTGTGTGTTATTTGTATTTTAAGTTTTTAATTAGAAGCTGTTTAGATAAGTAGTTAACTGGATCATTTGCAGTTCTATGTCTGTGCCTTCTGTCTCTTGTTCACAAGATTAGAATTACTTGGTTTGGACGGCTTAAGTCTTCAGCCATTCACTTCACACTTAGTATTTACTACACAAGGAAATATCATTTGCCTGGTTCATTCTTTCCTGTCGGACTGCAGACTTCATTAGAGCAAGAACTGTGTTTGCTTTCTTTGACCTGATAACCTCAGAACCTGACAGTCTGTCGCTTAGCTGAATGGAAAAATGAGGATGTAGAAATGAACGTGGGGCTGGTGGTGTGGCACAGTGGTTAAGCCACTGCATGACACTGGCCCCCCATATGAGTGCCACTTCAAGTCCTAGCTGCTTAACTTCTGATCCAGTTTCCTCTTATTGTGTCTGAAAAAGCAATGGAAGATGATCCAAGTACTTGAGCCCCCCAACACCTATGTGGGAGATTTGAATGGAGTCCAGGCTTCAGGCTTTATCTAGCCCAGAAGCACTGTGCTGGGAAAGACTAATTGGTTCCACATGGAGACACCAGCTCTACACATTCCTATTTTCTAGGGAGAAAGCTAGAGTAACTGCGGCAAAGAAAGATGATATTTTTGTTTGTATAGATGACATTTTATGCACTTGCCTCAGAGAAAGACTTTGCTTTTCTCCAGAAGCAGTTTGCATGTGATTTTCTCGGTCCATTGCATACTAATTCCACATGACTTTGTCCAGATATGACTGGATGAAACCAGAAATATTTAGTTGTGTTTTTACTAACTCAATCCCAGACCTTGCTGCAACCTCTGTGTTTGTGTTTTCTGGATACTATCGACAGACTTTATTGTTTTGAATGTTCTTCATCAGGGAATGTTTAATTTTGTGCTGGGAAACACTAATTGGTTCCACATGGAGACACCAGCTCTACACATTCGTATTTTCTAGGGAAAAAGCTAGAGGAACTGCGGCAAACAAACATGATATTTCTGTTTGTATAGATGACATTTTATGCACTTGCCTAACGAAAAGACTTTGTTTTTCTCCAAACCATTTTTACTGAGATTGCCTGGGTCCATTGTATACGAATTCCACAACACTTTTCCAGATATGACTGTGTGAAACCAGGAATATCCTCTTGTGTTGTGGCTAACTTTATCCCAGACCAAGCTACTGCCACTGTGTTTGTGTTTTCTGGATGTTATCAATGGACTTTATGCTTTGGAATGAATTTTAGTAGGGGACATTTTGTTTTGTGCTGGCAATGCTAATTGGTTCTATATACAAACAGAACCTCTGAACATTCATGTTTTCTCGGGAGAAAGCTAGAGCAACTGTGGCAAACAAACATGATATTTACATTTGTAAACATGACAATCTATCCACTTGCAGAGAAAACGAGTTTGCTTTTCTCCAAAACCAGTTTGACTGTGATTTTTCTGGTCAATTGCATACGAATTACACAACACATTGTCAAGATATGAGTGGATGAAACCAGAAATATCCAGTTTTGTTATTGCTAACACAATCCCAGATCATGCTACAGCCTCTGTGTTTGTGTCTTCTGGATATGTTCCATGGACTTTACAGTTTGGAATGAATTTTTGTAGGGGACGTTTTGTTTTGTGCTGGTAAATGCTGATTGGTTCCATATGCAGACAAAACCTCTGAATATTTGTGTTATCTAGGGAGAAAGCTAGAGTACCTGCGGCAAACAACCATGATATTTCTGTTTGTATAGATGACATTTTATGCACTTGCCTAAGAGAAAGACTTTGCTTTTCTCAAAAGCAGTTTGACTGTGATTTTCTCAGTACATTTCATACAAATTCAACACCACTTTGTCCAGATATGAGTGGATGAAACAAGAAATATCCGGTTGTGTTTTGGCTAACTCAATCCCAGATATTGCTACAGCCTCTGTGCTTGTGCTTTCTGGATATTATACACGGACTTTATTGTTTTGAATGTTTTTTATCAAGGAACATTTAATTTTGTGCTACGAAATACTAATTGATGCCACATGTAGATACGAGCTCTACACATTCTTATTTTCTAGGTAGAAAGCTAGAGCACTGCGGCAAACAAACATGATATTTCCATTTGCATAGATGACGTTTTATGCACTTGCCTAACGAAAAGACTTTGCTTTTCTCCAAAACCATTTTTACTGTGATTGTCTGGGTCCATTATATACGAATTCCACATCACTTTATAAGGTTATGACTGGATGAAACCAGGAATATCCTGTTGTGTTTTCACTAACTCAATCCCAGACCATGCTACAGCATCTGTGTTTGTGTTTTCTGGATTTTATCAATGGACATGATTGTTTTTGCAGGTGTTTAAGCAGAGAACATTTTCTTTTTTGCTGGGAAACACTAATTGTTTCCACGTGGAGTCACACACTATACACATTCGTGTTTTTTAGGAAAAACCTAGAGCAATTGCAGCAAAAAACCTGATATTTGTGTTTCTGTACATGACATTTTATGCACCTGCCTAAAGAAAAACATTGCTTTTCTCCAAAACCACTTTGACTGTGATTTTCTGTGTCCACTGCATACGAATTCCACACCACTTTGTCCCGATATGATTGGATGAAACCAGAAATATCTGGTTGTGTTTTGGCGAACTCAATCCCAGATATTGGGACAGCCTCTGTGTTTGTGTTTTCTTGATATATTCAATGGACTTTATGGTTGGGAATGAATTTTAGTTGGGGACATTTTGTTGTCTGCTGGCAAATGCTAATTGGTTCCATATGCAAACTAAACCTCTCAACATTCATGTTTTCTAGGGAGTAAGCTAGAGGAACTGCGGCAAACAAACATGATATTTCTCTTTGTATAGATGACATTTTATGCAATTACCGAAGAGAAAGACTTTGCTTTTCTCCAAAAGCACTGTGACTCTGATTTTCTCGGTCCATTATAGACAAATTCCACACCAAATTGTTCGGATATGAGTGGATGAAATGAGAAATATCCGGTTGTGTTTTGGCTAACTCAATGCCAGATATTGCTGCAGCCTCTGTGTTTGTGTTTTTTTGGATTTTATCAATGGACTTTATGTTTTGGAATGAATTTTAGTAGGGGACATTTTATTTTGTGCTGGAAAATGCTAACTGGTTCCATATGCAAACAAAACCTCTGAACATTCATGGAGAAATCTAGAGCAACTATGGCAAACAAACATGATATTTACATTTGAAAACATGACAATCTATCCACTTGCGAAGAAAACGAGTTTGCTTTTCTCCAAAACCAGTTTCACTGTGATTTTCCTGGTCAATTGCATATGAGTTCTACAACACTTTGTCCAGATATGACTGGATGAAACCAGAAATATCCGGTTTTGTTATTGCTAACACAATCTGAGATCGTGCTACAGCCTCTGTGTTTGTGTCCTCTGGATATTTTCCATGGACTTTACGGTTTGGAATGAATTTTTGTAGGGGACATTTTGTTTTGTGCTGGCAAATGCTGATTGGTTCCATATGCAGACAAAACCTCTGAACATTTATGTTTTCTAGGGAGAAATCTAGAGGACCTGCGGCAAACAACCATGATATTTCTGTTTTTATAGATGACATTTTATGCACTTG